>NC_134489.1:29162190-29304690 GCF_040206685.1 Ascaphus truei
GGAAGTGGGGAGAGAGAGGAGGGGAGGGGGAAAGAAAGGAGGGAAGGGGAAAGAGAGGAGGGAAGGTGGGAGGGAGAGAATGGACACACAGAGACAAACACACAGAGACAGAGACACACACACAGCCCCGATCCAGCCAATGACACGACCCCCTTCATAGCCATGACCCCCCCCCCCCTCCCCCTCCTGCTCTAAAATTATTTCAGGACAGCCGTACGCTCATGGTTGGAGAGTTGGTGACGTCACCGCTCTCAAGCATGAGCGCGCTCAGCTCCAGCAGGGTCTCAGCCTAACAACAGTGACCAATGACTTACTCACAGCAAAGTCTAAGGCTGGGGCCATGGTGCCTTCGCCCGCGCGGAGACTGGTCAGTGAGCGGGTGCTTACCTGGCCATGGTGGACGGGCCGTGGAAGGCGTGCCTGGGTGCGTGCTGAGGGGCGTCACGGAGCTGGTTCTCCCTCATTGGGCGAACCGCTCATGTGACGGGCCTGTCGCGCCAAGAAATCAGTTTGAACTGATTTCTTGCGCAATGCGCGCCCCCTCCCACTTTTGCGCGCACGCCGCATGGACGCGAACACTGGCTTAAGGCAGCCTGTTCACTTAGCATGTCTGCAGTACCATGGCCCCAGCCCTAGGGTAATTTCTCACTTATTCACCTGAATCTCTCTGCTGCCTGACACTGTTGAGCACCCCTTCTCCTGCACACTCTTCACACTCTTTTCACTCGCTTTGCATTCTTGACACTATCTAACTGCAGTGTTTCCTCCCCTGGTACCTCCTCCTCTCCACTATTACTTTCTGTTGAAGTCTCACAAGGCTCTGTCCTAGGCCCTCAGCTTTTCTCACTCTATAGCTCTTCTCTTGGGGAAATAATACACCTGTATGCTCACAACACCCAAATCAACCTCTCCCCTTAAACTCAGTCTTGTGTCACTAGCTGTCTCTGGCTCCTTCTTCCTGGATGTCCCGCTGCTACCTAAATCTTAACATAACAAGTACAGAACTCCTACTCTTCCACTGTCACCCCTACCCCCAAATTCTCCCTCAACGTAAAGAACGGCGTCAACAACCCAAGCCAGATAGGTGTCATCTTTGACTCAGTCTTTGTTTTAACCTCTCATTCGATTGACGCCACTCCAATCCATCCAAAATGCTGCTGCCAGATTCATTGACCTCACTCACCCAATCTTCATTTGTTGCTCTACAATGCAAACCCCTACACTGTCTCTCCATATCCAGTGACATTAAATCTTAGCTATGCCATACAAAGCCCTAAACAATGCTGCCCCCTTTCACATCTCGGCCTTCGTCTCCAAATACTCCTCTCATAGGACTTTCCATCTGTCCATGACATACAGTATGCCTCTTCCCTCACCCCCGCATACAAGACTTCTCATGTGCTGCACTCTATTTCTGTAATTCCCGACCAAGCTCAATCAAACTCTTCCCCAGCGTTCAGAAAACTACACTCCTTATGGTATCTCCCTTTCGCTGTACCACAAAAATAAGATGTTCAGGGGAAAAAGGGACCCCTTTCCTTTTTCTTTTTGCTCAATCCACATGACAATGTGTACAATTGTAGGACTGTTGTATAGATTAACACTATATAAGAAGCATTGAACATATGTCCCCTGCACTCATAAGTAAAGAAATGTAAAAGACACTAGTATGCATCCACTGCTTATAAGGTAGAAAAATATGCAACAAGGTAGAAAAACTAACCAGACTAAGCTGCGCAAAGAGTAATAACACCACGGAAAACAGGTATCTTAGAAAAACGTTTCTTTCTTTCCAGGAAGGTAAGTCAGATGTCCAGAAAAAGGAAACTATGGGGAAAAAAAAAAGAACTAGGAAGAGGAAAAATCTATTGGCAGTATGCCAGAAATATAGTCCATGACAGTGGGGCGCACATAAAAAAATCGTCAGCAGGTACTAAGCATTAAGCAAATTATCAGTCAAATAAATGGGGACAACATTCAGGATACAAGATCCTTTCTTCTGGCCCATTTCCACGCATAGTGAAAATAAATCCGTTATGTCCCTCCTCAAAAAGTAGTGTAGTGGAAGACAGTCACTGTGTATATGTCTGGATATCTCATTCCCATGTACTGAGATTGGTGATGCTGGTTGTCACTCTATATATACTGTACTATATAGCAGGGGTGCGCAAACGTTCTGCGCTGCGCCCCCCCCCTTACCTTTAATCCGGCGTCATGGGTCATGTGACGTCACGTCATTTGATGCCGCATTGCCATGTCGACGTGTCACCCGTTCGCTGAATTCAGGTAAGTGAGTTACAGAGGGTTCCAAAAAAGTTTGCGCACCCCTGCTATATACTGTAGGAAGCACAATGTAGACAATCACTGATGTTAACTACATTGATTTCTTCGTAGCTCGTAAATGTGTTAAACTAATCTAATCTGAAACACTTAACTCTAACTTTGTAGCAATGTTAAAGTATCGTTCAATGTATGTGTTCAAAATGTCCTACTACTGAAATGCACCCTCGAAGACAAGAACTCTTTTGTTTTACAGTTGTTGTTTTTTTTAAGTCCTCCTAGCGAACGCCCTTTATCAGGATGATTTCTATGTGACGGGTTTTGGATCATAATTCCTGCTCTGTCTCAAGCACTTTATAACGCGCTTATCTTCTTCGCTAGATACCATTTTGTAACGATGCTCTTGATGAGGTCATCATGTCGTCATCAATTCCAAAGAATATTTATTAGATTATCAAATAATTCTTAAATGTAATAATCTATTGTGACCGATTTATAATTGCAAATATTTTTATGATTTTCATGATTTTTCTGCAAGATATGATGAAAAGTGAAAATAGTCCTGTTTTTTCTGAACATATATATATATATATATATATATATATATATATATATATATATATATATATATATATATATATATATATACTGTATATAGATGATATATAAACATTCAGCGCAACACAGGATTAAAAATTCTAATGGTGGTCTCGGTGTGAGAGGAATGAAAGCACTGCAATTAGGTAGGCAAATGAACCCTACGCGTTTCGTCTCTACCGAGACTTCCTGAGGGATATAGCCATGAGGAAGTCTCGGTAGAGACAAAACGCGTAGGGTTCATTTGCCTACCTAATTCTATGAATAGCTACCCTGCCATAAAGACCATAAAGACCACACTTTATTAGTGCCAATAGTTCTTACAGAGCATAGCGAAAAGTGATCCACCAGCTGTAAAAAATAACAGCTTCTGACCAAAATCTCCTGCATTGCATTGAGGTCACTACCAGCTGATGAGGGAGCAGAAACAGCGCAAAAATTCGATCTACGGACCAAGACAGCTGATCCGCAGCGTTCCCACGAAGAGGCAGAGACGCCGGGACTCGCGGCTCCAAAGTAGAGCTGGGATTGTTATCCGATATGCCTGTAACTTCTGCTACATTGTAAGTAGCTTTACACCTTTGCATGACACATTATATTAAACAGTACTTCACTATATTGGCCTCTTTTCGTTATTTACAGAATCTACGTCAGGATCCTCCATTCTGGTGATTCTTTATTGCAGTGCTTTCATTCCTCTCACAGAGACCACCATTAGAACTTGTAATCCGTGGTGGGGAATCAGCCTGTCGGCGTATCTCTCACTGCTCCTAAAACGCCTGCAGTGAGAGACACGCCGACAGGCTGATTCCCCCCCACGGAGCCAAAGCAGTGTATCTTCAACATCTGAGACGAGATCTCGTGAGAGCCGAGGCCACGTGATGCGGAAGTGACCGCGCGAGGGAACTGTACTGGTAACCGGCGTCCTTCTATCACCGAGTGTGAGAGACTCGTTATTACTCTCAACTGCTTATATGTAACTCACGGAATGTGAGTTGGATACCTATTTTGTTATTTTATTAACATTTTATTAAAAGGTTTTACACTATCCTTGTTTCTCCTTTTTATCCCCTACCTATTCTCTTCATGAGATCTATCTGTCAGGTACATTCTGAAATACAGGTACACCGCGATTGCTGTGGAACATTGTGCAATCAGCGACCTTGAAGAAAGAAAGATCCCAGGCAGAAACATACAAGTTCTGAAAGCAGAGTTCCTGATCCCAGAGTGGATAAAAGGCTGTTACTTACTTTATTAAGTGTAAGTGCATATCTCACCAATTAATCATCTGAATTGTATAGATATACTGCCCTATGATGTTTCTTTTTCTCTTTCCCTATTTATTTGCGCCTAGGTCACTTTCCAATACAATTTCCAGGCGGCAATTGTGGAGCCGTGGACCAAAGTGGCAGCAGTCTGTAGGGTTAGTTGGTTTTAAAGGGTTAATACCTCTCGTATATTGATTGAGTTGGGCGTGGTTTTTATTTATTACTGCATTAACAATTTGTTGAGAGTTGCGCTGTTTGTATCTTGTTTATATATATATATATATATATATATATATATATACACATATATATATATATATATATATATATATATACACACATACAGAAAGAAGAGTAGCGCTATCAGTGTGTTTGGTGCGTTCTAAAATAGTGCAATAAAAATTTGTGTTATGTAAATCGGTGATAACGTGAAAAGTAAAATGAAAATAAAATAGCAATTAGAAATAATAATAATATATATATATATATATATATATATATAACAATTTAAGTTATATATAAATAACACAAAAAAAGTAGAGATGGATGAAACAGTGTCCAATATAAAAATAAAAATAGAACAGACCAGTCCAATGTGTGAGATGAAAAAACAAGTCCAGAAAAGTTTATTCCAGTCACTGTATGGGGAGGCAGCTTCAATATGATCTAGCCAGATCAAGGGAATCTACAATAACAAAAGAGAGAAGCGCCAGCTCCCTAGCCTAATACTGTATGTAAAAGACACAAATGTATTCAAATTCAAGAGGGGCCGCCAGGACATGCACTCTCTTCAAATATATAAAAAACATTCATGGGAGACAATCTGTAAAATTCCAAAACCATGGAAGAGGAAGGTGCAGCCTTGAAGTCAGAGCAATGATGTAGATATGCAGGCATATATTTATCAGTATAGATGTCATCAGATGAGAGGGGGGAGGGATGGTGCTCTTCACTACAGTGGTGGTGTAACTGTATCCACAGAATCACCCCTCGTAGCACTTGGAAGGGACTCTCAGCGTCACAGCAGGAAATCCACACTGTGTATCCAATGATCGGAGTGCCGCCCCAGCCGTGTAGATTGCATAACCTCTCTCCTTTCACTCTGTGCCAAGCAAAATCGCCAGCTCTAACCCACGTATGGCTGCTACAGTGTCCACATACACTCTTCCTGGTTTGCGGATGACGTCAGTGCATCATGCGTCACGACGTCCGACGCGTTTCGTCACCTGAGTGACTTCTTCAAGGGATGATTGGCTGACAGCCTCTCTGTATATTTATACCTGACCAGTGATAATGCCGGATTGCTACCCTGAGGAAGGTCCCTGTTGAGATACCGAAACGTTGGTTTTGGTGTCTTGCGTTATCTTTAATGCAGTTTTTTCTATACCACTGTGTGCTGTCTCTCTGTCACCGGACCACCGGACCAGTTCTGGCTACTCTGGTAACTATACAAGTTTATTATCTGCTTTATGGGACAAGCATCAGCATTTTGAGAAGGCCTGTGTGCAACACTGTTATGCTATGGACTATATATATATATATACATATATACACACACATATATATATATATATATATATATATACATATATATATATATATAAATACACACAATGTATTTATTTTGTATGTTCTTAAGAATGAAATACTGTATCCTCAGGGTTTTACAGACACCTCTAGTCTCTAGGATAATTTTGTAACAGATAAACCAGTTATTAAGTGTGAAGAAATACTGTACATAGAGAGCCTCAGGAAACTAGAAACGCCCTTGGTTTGTTGCAGTTAATGCCACGCATTATAACTATTGAATGCTACGTGACAACAAGGCATGCTTTCACCTGTGTCATCTAATCCAGATCAGGAGACAGAATCATGACTGAGACACTGATGGAGATCATAATAACTGAGCCCCCTGTGCTAAGCAGTGATATCCGGAAAACCTGACCTGTTGGTGGCCCTTGAGGACTGGATTTGGCCACTCGTGAGTTAACTCATGTAGTGCAGGAGGGGCCTACAAGCACTGAAGGGGTTAAACCAACAAACATATTAATTGTTTATTGGAATAACTTACGTTGTAGGATACATTTTAGTATGTGGATGGAAATGACTGGCTAGAATTATTAAGGCATAGTGCAAATGAAAATCCTTATTTTAATGACATTTAAGTAGGCATGTGTATATACTCCCTGTACTGTATGCATAGTATACAATACATACTGTACTGTATACATTTTTCATATATTTAATATATATTACACATTCAGTGGTTTACAGAAGTATTCCCCCCCCCACCAATAATGTCGTTGTTGAATGACAAATAATGTATGCCCATTTTTTAAACTATCTATTTTTATTCAAAGCTACAAAGCTGTAATTGTTAAACTGAACACTGTTATAGGAGGAGGTTAAATGTCAGCAAAGTAAAAGAAAACTGAAATTTACTGTTTGCATTAGTATTCAGCCCCTTAAGTCAGGGGGTGCAAACTTTTTTCCCTGCGCCCCCCTTCCAGCAGTTCCCCTCTCTCCACACCCACCACCCCATCCACCCCCCACCCTCGCTTACCTCGGCTCAGGCGTTGGCTTCCGCGTCATGACGTCACATGACCTTGCAGCGTCATTTGACGCCGCGTTGCCATGGCGACGCGTCTAAGAAGCCGCCGTAGCCAAGGTAAGGTTTAGAGAGGCCTTTGCTGCTCCCCCGTCCCTTAATTTAAGTGCCTTCGGGAAGTGCGCGGGGGGCCTCTGAGACCCCCCATGTTGGCGGGCCTGGTCATCAGCTGTCTCTCTGCTGCTTCTTCCTGGATGTCCCACTGCTACCTAAATCTTAACATAACCAAAACCCAACTCTTACTCTTCCACTGTCACCCCTACCCCCAAATTCTCTCTCAACGTAAAGAACGGCGTCAACAACCCAAGCCCACAAGGTGCCATCTTTGTCTCTGCCTTTGTCTTAATTCCTAAATTCAGTCCTGCTGCCTTTACCTACAAAATATTGTTAGAATACAATTTTTTCTTACTCGGTTTCACTTACAATTTGTATTCACTCATCATGTCCCGCCTCGGCTACTGAAATCTCCTTCTAGTTGGCTAAAATGCCATTCAACTGTCGCCACTCCAATCCATCCAAAATGCTGCTGCCAGATTCATCTACCTCACTCACCTGCTCTTCATTTGCCGTTCCACAATGCAAACCCTTACACTGGCTCTCCATATCCAGTGACATTAATTCCTAGCTCTGACATACAAAGTCCTAAACCAAGGGTGCCCAAACTTTCTGCACTGCGCCCTCCTGCCAGCTCAGTCCCATTGCTCGTGCTCACCCTTACCTAGGAAACGGCGTCAAATGACACGAGGGATCATGTGATGACATGTGATGCCGCAGTGTCATTTGACGTGCGTTATGGCGACACGTTGCCAAAGACAAGGTAAGTTACAGAGGCCTCGCGTGCTCCCCGGTATTTAATTGAAATGCTTTGGGGAAGAGCGCGGGGCCTCTGTAACAGCTGCGCCCCCCAAAAAAAATCCAGTTTGCGCACCCCTGTCCTAAACAATGCTGCCCCCTTTTACATTTCAGCCTTTGTCTCCAAATACTCACCTAATAGGTGTCTCCATTTTGTTCATGGCCTATGCCTCTCCTCTCACTCCCGCCTACAAGACTTCCTACGCGCTGCACCCTATGTCTGGAATTCCCTACCAAGCTCAAACTCTTCCCCAGCATTCAGAAAACTCCACTGCTTATGGTATCTCCCTACCGCAGTACCGCAAGGACAAATCCTCCATCATATCCGTATTAAAGCAATGGGTCGCACCAATATATTGTATATTTACTGCAGACTGCTGTCGTAAATGGCTATGTGTGCTTAGTAAGTGTTCTTCAGACCTTACTCTTAGTATTAGAGGAGGTTGGGAATGAATAGACAGGTGTCAGACACAACATCTTACATATTGAATAAATAGCACAAATATTCTTGAAATTGTGGTGTGAAAAACTGGCTTCAGCTGGTTATTTTAATGTGGGTCAGAGAGAAAGTCCCGGTGGGATCTCTATGACATCTAACACATCCCTGCTAAAGTCATTCATCTAATAGGGAGGAGGAGTCCATGTGACAGCCAAACGCTGTGCGCTGATTGGATGAGGGCCGTGTCATGTTAGCTGCAGCTGTCCCACCAGGGCATGCTGGGAGTAGTAGTTCTGCTAGTAATGCCCTGCCATACTGCTCTAGGCAGCTAGGACTACATGTACCAGAAACCCTCGAGCCCAGAGCCCTGCATTGGCTAGTGGGCCCCTCCATTCACATGCACTCACACACAAAGGGCTCAGGAGCTGCAGGTAGGAGCTGCTTTTCTGCCCTTTTACATATATAGATTACAGCAGCTGATCTAATTTGGGTTTATTTAATATATTTTATATAATGAGTGTTAACCTCTCAGCTGCCAGAGGGCCCTAAAACACACAATGTGTGTATGAAGCAGTTGCTTTGCAGTATTAGCACACAAAGGGATTATAATGTACATAATGAAAATTAAAATGTAATCTATGGGACGTGAATGGTAGGATAGGGACCCCTGTCCTGCAGAGTTCACTGTCTAATCTTGATATCACATTTATCATATAGGCTTCCCTCATGAAGACATTGAAATATATGGACTTATATACAATTAATGAAGGTAAATGTTATACATAGAGTGGGGGTGCCTGATCTGCAGAGCTTGCAATCTAATCTTTATATAGTATTTATCATGTAATCAGCACTTTGCAGGTTTAGCACAGACAGGGATTATAATAGGAATTATAATATAAATAGTTATATATTGGATTAGAACGTCAAAAGTGTGTGTGTGTGTGTGTGTGTGTGTGTGTGTGTATCACAGTGTAGGCTTAGCACACAAAAGAATGATTATATTGTGTCTTGAGATTTCAAGGGATCAGAAGCAGATCCAGGTCTAGAAGAGCAGGAGATGATTCGGGCAGCAGCATTTTGAAAGGATTGTAAAGGAGAGCGGTGGGAAGCCAGATAAAATAATGTTGCAGTTATCAATATGGGAGCGAATGAGGGCATGCATTAGTGCTTGTGGTTGAGGAACAGGAAGGGGCGTATCTTTGCAATGTTTGCTAAGTAAGTATTGGCAGTATTTAGTAACAGCGTTAATATGAGGGGAGAAAAGGAGGAGTCGAATGTAACCCTTGGCAGTGCACGTGGGACATTTGGTGTGGATGGAAGTGTTATTGACTCTAAAGGAGTAAGGAACAACGGGGCATGTTTTGGAAGAGATAATGTGGAGCTCGGAGCTTAGACATACTGTATTAAGTTGGAGGTGATGGAGGACCATCCAGGCACAGAGATTGCTGATAGGCAGTCTGTAATTTGTGATGACTATGCAAGTGTAAGGCCAGGTGCAGATATAGTTGCGTGTCATCAGCATAGAGATGATGGCTGAAACCAAAAGAGAGAAGAGTAGGGGGCCTAAAACAGAGCCTTAAGGTACACCAGCAGAGAGATCCATAGAGATAAAGGAGGAGTTAGCAAAAGAGATGCTGAAGCAGCAAGTAGGAGGAAAACCAGGGCAGTCAGGCGAGGGATGCCAAGAGAGTGAAGACTATAGAGGAGAGGTGTGGTCAACAGTATCAAGAGGAGAGGGAAGAAAAGAGTTGTTTTCTTGAGATTTTGTAATATGGAGGTAAATAGCTACTTTGGTAATTGTGGTTTCAGTTGTGTGCAGTGCGGAAGCCCAATTAGAGAGGGTCTGGTAGGTTATGGGAGTTGAGAAAATGAAGTATGCGTAAACAAACAAGACGTTCCAGAAGTTTAGAGGCAAAAGAGAGACAGAGCAAGTAAAGAAAGGGAGGTAGGGGTGTCAACAACAATGCTATTCTTTAATATTAAACAAGAGCGCGCAGACAATAGGTTGATCTAGAACAGAGTAAAACTATATGTAGATCGGGTGCACGGGAACAGTGGGCTTTCCCTTAAAAAGTCCCAAATAATCTACGAGAAACTGCATTCCCAGCACTCCCTTGTTATAAATGCAAGCAGTCATTAGTGCGTTTAATAAGGTCATTATCTTTAATCGCAAAGGACCACAGAAATGGTCATATCCCACAGCCAAAAATCAATAAATGATATATATAATTTGCTGAGAGTTCCTATCAGCCGATGGATCAAACTCACAGATGCAGAAAGTAACTGGCAGATGCAGGAAAGAGTCATGAAATCGTCTTAAAGAATATAGTACTTATCATGAGTAGCAGAAACCCAAAAATAGTGGTGGGTTAAAAACAAAAATACATTCTTTTAACAAACAAACAAAAACAAAAAAACCCCAGTAAGAGTCTCCAAAGAGATATAATTTGAATTAATTACCAAACGAAACAAAAGCATCCAAATCCTTGATTTTTTTAGCATGGTTACATTTGTTTTAAGGAAGAGCCCATTCTTTACAAAATGTTGGTTCGAGGTCCGCTATCGAGATTGCACCTTTAATGTCTAGTAAGTTTAGAATGGCTCTTTCTCCATATAGGATTATAACACAGCAAAGGAGATTGCTGTATCCGTTTTCCGTCGCCTAGGTTGAGTTTCCCGTGCTAGAACATCTGCTCCGGTGACAATGCAGAGTGCAAGCAGTCAGATGGAGCTGCTGGCAGAGAGGATTGTGAAACACGCAGTCGCGATCATCCACTTAATGACTGGAGAGGTGAGGCTCATGGGAAAATTGTTGTGTAACTTAGTTGGTATATTATTAAACTTGATCAGGGATGGAAAAGTGCTGAGCAGGGCCAGCTTTAGGGTAGATAGATAGGCGCGGTCGATTAGGGCACCAAGCAATTGGGGGCATGCTGAAGGACCGCACCTATTAACCTATCGATCTACCCAGGACCGGTTTAACCATTAGGCAAACTAGGCGGCCGCCTAGGGTGACAGAACGGGGGGTGGTCTCCATCTAGTTCACCTGATGCAATGTTCTAACAGGCAGGGGATTTCCCAGAGCAGGGAGAGATGGGCGGAAGCTGGGCAGATTCCTCCATCCTGATTGGCTGCTGTTGGGTAATGCAGCCAATCCGGAGGAGCTCTCAGGAGCCTGAGGGTGGCGGCAAAAAGAAGGAAGCAGCATGGGCGGGGGAGAGAGGTGTGCCCGTGTGTGTCAGTGGCGGGGAAGGTAAGAGATTGTCAGAGAGAGTGCAGTGGGGGGGTGGGGGGTGGAGGGAGATGCGTTAGTGGGGGGTGGAGAGAGCATCAGTGGGGGGTGGGGAGAGAGCATCAGTGGGGGGTGGGGAGAGAGCATCAGTGGGGGGTGGGGAGAGAGCATCGGTGGGGTGGGGGGAGAGCGTAAGTAGTGGGGGGGAGAGAGCGTCAGTGGGGGGAGAGCGTCAGTGGGGGGGAGGATTGAGAGCGTTTGTGGGGGGGATTGAGAGCGTCGGTGCGGGGGGAGAGATTGTCGGGGGGAGAGGTGGAGAGAGCGTCGAGGGGGAAAGGTGGAGAGAGCGTCGGGGGGGGGGAGAGCATCAGTGTGGCGGGGGGGGTGGGAAGGTAGTGTCAGTGGGGGAGCACCCTAAGGATGGGGGTGGGGAAGGGTACTAAATGATTTTACACAGGGCGCCTAAATAGCTAAGCCCGGCCCTGGACTCACCTAAAAATATCATCCTGGCTCCTATGTTGCGGCGTTAGCTTAGATTGCAGGGCTGTTGAACGCGGCAGTCACTGACAGATCAGTCAGCACTGCGCTGCTTAGCCCTGCGGTGGTGGGGGAGGGTAGTAACGCTCTGTTACTATGCCCCCACTGCTTTAATTTTTTACAACAAGCTAACTTGTGGGGACTGTGGGTGTGTCCCAGATGCATACTGGCACGCACGCTGACACGGAGGGGTTGTTACAGTACTTCGCCCCTCTAACACACTCTGGCGCCTAACAATTGTCTGGCTCCTAAGTTCACCCATGTATACAATCCTGTGGGTTCAACTCCTGCCTGGGCCACTATTTTCCTATGCCCAGGACATACTTGCAATGAATTAAAATATTGAAATACAATTTCTTGACCCCTACGCTGCCAGTGCGTTGTGGCCTCTGGCAATGGAGGGGTTAAAAATAAATAATGGTACTACTTAAAAGATTTCTGCTCAATTAGTGATGGAGTAATGCGACCTTGTTCAAACAAGCCAGGGGTTCAGTGGAGATCCTGAGACAGGTTGTTACATTTGAATGCAGCATTATTTTCTGTAATTGTGTCTGCCCCTTTTGCCCATAACAGAGTAACATGCCAAAGAACCCCATTTCTGAAGCAATCCCTACCTTAGAAAGAGGGGGGGTCTGTTGCTTATCACTTGTATTCATCTTATCTATAGTTATCGAGACAGAATTGAAGTATGACACGCGAAAGGAGAATTCCCCCCAAATTGACCTATTTTGAAAGTGAGCCTAATGTCCTTTCAATTATATTTTAAACATTATTTATATTTTTTCCTTAGCTGTTGTTTTTTAATATAATTTTTATTTATTCACATTTTAATCGGGTCTGTAACTGTGTCATACACCTAAAAGATAAAAATATGTTAAGCTGTTCATGCACTGTCTTTATACATAACTAGCTTTTGTGCCCGGGGAATGTAATATTGAATACATGTCCCACCCCCCCCTGCTGCCGGCACATCTCCCCGGCCTAGAACCCACCCCCCCCTCCTGCCGGCACATCTCCCCGGGCCTGGATGTAGTGCGGGGTGAGATTTGTGTCTGTCTGTGTGTGTGTCTCCACCCGCTGCCGGAACATGTCCCCGGCCCAGCCCCCACCCCCCTGTATGCGGCATATATCCCGCGCTGCTGTAGCATGTCCCCTCGCTGCCGGCACATCTCCCCGCCTCCCTCCCCCCCCCCCGTTGGTACATCTCCCCTCACTGGTGGCACATTTTCCTGCCCCCCCCCCCCCCCGTTGGTACATCTCCCCCCGCTGCCGGCACATGTCCCCGTCCCCTCCCAGAGCCCCGCTGGCAGATCTCCCCTCGCTAGCTGGCAGATCTCCCGCCCCGCTGGCACATCTCACCCGCACATCTCACACCACACACAGAGACACACACACACAGCCCCGATCCAGGCAAGGACACGCCCCCTCCCTTAGTAGCCACGCCCCCGCCCCCCGCTCCTGCTCTAACAGATTTGGTGGACAGACGAGGGAAACTTAGAATGTCCATAATTTGGGAGGTGAGTCACATTGGAATCTCAAAATAGTTACGTTGACCTACAAATCCACAGCAGAATGTCCAGTGAAAGTTTTGTTGTGCTACGTGGTGCCGTTTCTGAGATTTCGATGCTTCTGACATACAAACAAACAAACGGAATCCAACTTAGAATTATAGTATAGATGTATAACCCTGTTCACCTAATATCCATGTATTTGTAACCATGTATCTGTCATCTTAACTCTGTGCCCAGGACATACTTGAAAACGAGCGGTAACTCTCAATGTATTGCTTCCTGGTAAAACATTTTATAAATACATTTAAACAGGCCCATTGCTACATGGCAAACTCTGTCGCATTTTGTAACTTGCTCCAACCTCTCAGGCAGCACAAAGCTGTTTCCCAGGAATAATGCAAATATGTGTTCTTATCAGGAGCTTCTCCGAGAAGGATGTTTGCTGTCCAGTAATGTCACAAAGTGAGAGGGGATTCATTTCAGTTTGGGGCTCATTTTTAGGAACAAAACACGTTGTTTAAAAATTAGTGCTTAGAGGAAAAATCTAGGAGTAGAAACAGACCCTCGGTTATACAAGTGTAATAAAGATATCTTTAACAAATACAATTCAACTTCCTTTTCAAGTCTCTATCCCTCTGTGTAGGACGAGACGGAATGTAATTATAGGCTACTAATTTATACGTTATGTGGCCCATGCAGGTAAGGAGAAAAGTCTGGAGCGATTGCTGACAAGAGTGAACAGGGGAGCCCGACTTAGTAAGAAAAATATTACATAGTTTATTGAATCATAGAACAAAAATGAGATAACGTCCAAAGCGACTTCTCACGTGTTGCACACCGACCATGGTGCTTTTTTAAGGAGGGTCCATGTAGTCTATCTCTCATCATAGTCATGATTGTTACAGTGAGATAAGAGATATGGGTGGATGTTTACAGTTTGAAACACAAAGAAGTGATCTGCGTACATTGAGTCTTTCTTTTGCACTATAGGGAGACACAGAAGACATCAGTGGTACATCAAGCCTGTCCGTTTCATCAAAGGACAACAGGAGAAATAACGACAAGCTGGTCATAGAGAGGATTGTAGAACATGCTTCACAGATCATCCATCTGCTGACCAGCAAGGTGAGCGCTGGTAGACTATAGGTAATACTAGGCTTTTCTCTACTGGGTATGTATGGGATAGGAACATCTGCTTTTAGATGATGGGCTCTTACTTGAGTCTCTGATAAGGACAGATCCGATGTCTAGAAAGGGAGGATTTGTGGCAATGGAAGACCTAGGCCAAGAAGACTTGGTTAGAATAGACCTGGTTTGAGTAGTGTGGATGGCGATTTCCTATTGAGTATAAAACATAGTTTGTATAAAGAAGTGTTGAGTACAGTGCTTCTTGGTCAGAGCACATTCTGGATCAAAGAGTTGAAGACTCTGAAGGTCGTTATACCTTTTAATGGACCAACATGATATTATAGTTCTTGATAAAATAAATTATAGTGTACAGAGCATTTGGAACATCACAGGTCTCTTAACCCATACAGCAAGTGGAACCATTCGATTCGTTAATACAATTAGTTTAGAGAGAGAAATAAAGCTGATATATAAAATTAATTGTATATGAACTGAAGTGGAATTAAAGAAAGTTGAAAATGTTCATGAATTTTTTATTTTAATGAAAAATCTTTACGTAATATAGAAATAAACAGTTAACAGACTGTTGTACAATTTGCGAAGGCAAACACGATCTTAGCTTGCATTAAATGGGTAATGGATGGAAGGGAAGTAAACATAATCATGCCCCTTTATACAGCATTAGTATGTACTGTATGTATACAGCGCCATTTAATGTACATAGCGCTTCACAGTAGTAATACACTGACAATCATAGAAATAACAAATAATACAAATAACAGATCATGGGAATAAGTTCTTCAGACATAAAAGTAACATTTCGGAAGAGGAAGTCCCTGCTCCGAAGGGCTTACAATCTAATTGGTAGTAGGAAGAACGTACAGACAGTAGGAAGGAATTCTGGTAAGTGTGTCTGTAGGAGGCCAAGCTTTATGTATCATGTGTATAGTATTAGCCACAGTGCTACTCATATGCTTCTCTAAGCAAGTGTGTCTTAAGGTGGGTCTTAAAGGTGGATAGAGAGGGTGCTAGTCGGGTATTGAGGGAAAGGGCATTCCAAAGGTGTGGGACAGTCAGTGATAAAGGTTTAAGGCAGGAGAGGGCTTTAGATACAAAGGGGTTAGAGAGAAGACATCCTTGAGCAGAACGCAAGAGTCAAGATGGTGTATAGCGAGAAATTAGGGCTGAGATGTAAGGAGGGGCATAAGAGTGTAAAGCTTTAAAAGTGAGGAGAAGAATGGAGTGTGAGATGCAGGATTTGATCGGAAGCCAGGAGAGAGATTTCAGGAGGGGAGACGCTGAGACAGATTTGGGAAAGAGTAGAGTGATTCTGGCAGCAGCGTTTAGGATAGATTGTAGTGGAGAAAGGTGATAGGCAGGAAGGCCGGACAGCAGGAGGTTACAGTAATCGAGACGGGAGAGAATGAGGGCCTGAGTCAGAGTTTTAGCAGTCGAGAGCAACAGAGTAAAGGGCGTATATCTGTAATATTGCGGAGGAAAAAGCGACAGGTTTTAGATACGTTTTGAATGTGAGAACGTTTTGAATGTGAGAGGAGAATGTGAGAGAGGGCGTCGCCCCTGAGACAGCAGCATCAGCAGCAGACTCCGCTCCCGGCTTTGATACTAACAGACTGCTGCTGCTCTTAGTCAGTGCCTACTGTGCTGAGCTCACTCAGCAACGAATCAGAGGGCTGGTTCTTGCAGCAGCTTCTGCTGCTGTACTCCTCAGCTATTGGCTGCTCTCCCTTTATATGCTCAGCTATTGCTGCTGAAAGTTGGCTGAGCATAGAGACTGTTTCCTTGTGACGTCGTGCTAGACGCAACCACCTTGTATTCTCCTGTCTTGCCTGCTGCGCTATCCTTATCTTGCAGTACTATGGAAACCTCGGCTTACCTCTCAACGATCTTGTCTATCTCCAACCCTCGACCACAGCTAGTGACCCCAATGATCCATACCTCCTCCGACCAACGACCATGGCAAGTAATAAGACGATCCTCCCTTCTCCAACCCTGACCCGGCTACCCATGACCACGACTCTGCATTCCAGACGCGATCTCGAGGCCTTAGGTCGGTGTTTCTGTATCCCCACCTCAAAACCAGAAAAAAGAAAAAGTGCCGGAAAAAGCGCTTACATATAATGCATAAAATATATGTGTATACTCAATGTGTTAAAAATAAAATTAATCTTAAACAAGAGTACAAAGAAGCTCACATGTATGTGTGAGGTAGGCAGCCTGGCAACGCTGACTGAACAAAGTCAGGAAACATACAGGGAAAACAAATACAGACTGGCGCCTTGGAGAATAAAGTCCAACAAATATCCAGATACACTGGCAAGAGCTATGCTCCTTGTGGGACAGTCCTGTTCATCCGGGTCAACCTTGTAACTTCGAAATATATGGAATAAAGCACAAAGATATTACATAGTGTATACTGCTGTAAATATAGGACAAACTAACATATAACACTAATGAACAACACTGACTGACAAAGACAGAAAACAAACATTTAACATACAAACACAAGGCATAAACACAATTTTAACTATTTTATTAAAATATAAAATGGACACAATATATCCATAAAAAGAAGAAAGTTCTCTGTTGAAGGCGATCTGGTGGTTAAAACCAGAATCCTACTTGCAACAGGACAAGTTAAAGCTTGCATGTGTGTCCAAATCTTTAGCAAGGCAGCTGCTATTCTCCGCACAGGCGTCTGCAGCTCCTGTGGCAATGCTGTTTGTGTGCTCTGTGAAGGCACACGCGGGGTGGAGGGGCTGCTCCTGGATGCTGGATACACAAGGGCTTCAGCTGCTGTACAATCACTTCCTCTGGTAGCCGTGACCTCTGACACTACATGTTTCATGAAAAGTCACTTCCTCAGGTGTATCGTGTAATTACCTGTCTTTGGCAGCATGGAGATCATAAGTTATTTTAGTAAGGGCTGTTTCAGTCGAGTGAGCAGTGAGGAAGCCACATTGTAGAGGGTCTAGGAGAGAATAGGTGTTGAGAAAGTGGAGCAAGCGAGAGAATACAAGACATTCAAGGAGTTTACAGGCAAAAGGCAGGAGGGAGACAGGTCGATAGTTAGAAAGTAAAAGAGAATGGTGAATGGTGCTTACAATTACATGTATACTCTGTTGTTCCAGTAAAGCTGAATGTATTTAGAATGCTGCCTGAATGTCCATAATTAATGAATCCATATAAAAACAGTCCACAGGGGAATATAGACCTAATGGTGTCCACTTGACAACCACAATAATTGGTCTCTGTATATTCCTTCCCAGGTGATAAATAAAACATATAGCAAGGCTCCAGCAAAAGGTAAATATATCTGGCCTCTTGCCCTTTACCTTCCAGTGTTGATCCGGACAAGGCAGTCACTTCAGAGTGTGCAGTCCTCAGGGATAGTTGCAGCAGATTCAGTAGGAGACAGGAGCACAGCCAACATCCAGATAGAAAAAATAAAGAATCCCAGGGCAACTTCAGATAAAAATAATAGATTTATTAGGATAAGCTCACAATGGTGGTGAAGAAACGCAAGGTTTTGGGCACCACTCCTTAGAAACATTATGGAACTAGACACAGTGCAGAGTAGACCCACCAAATTAATAAAGGGAATAGATAATGTGACTTATGAGGAGAGGCTATCAATTTTAGATTTGTTTACATTAGAAAAGAGGCGTCTAAGAGGGGATATGATAACTATATACAAATATTTTCGGGGACAGTACAAGGAGCTTTCAAAAGAACTATTCATCTCAAGGGCAGTACAAAGGACACAGGGTCATCCCTTAAGGTTGAGGAATGGAGATTTTCACCAGCAAAAAGAAAGCGTACATTTCAGTAAGGGCCGTTAAAATGTGGAATTCATTACCAATGGAGACTGTGATGGCAGATACAATAGATATGTTCAAAAAAAGGTTGGACAACTTTTTAGAAAGGAAAGATATACAGGGATATACCAAATAAGTAAACACAGTAATCTGATTGCCGATATTTGGAGTTAGGAAGGAATGTATTTTTCCCCTTATGAGATCATTAGATGATGTCTCACCGGGGGTTTTTTTTGTCTTCCTCTAGATCAATATACTGTAAACACAAAAAATATATAGGATAAAGTATCTGTTGTCTAAATTTAGCATTGGTTGAACTTGGACATATGTCTTTTTTCAACCTCATCTACTATGAAACTGTATACATTATTTAAAATAAGAGAGAATTATTATCTATGAATGTATTTACTGTATTTAACTATAAATGCCAAATATAAATTGGCAGAATAAACATGCTTCTGTTGAGAGGTATAAAATAATTAAATAAAAAGTATATTCTGAATGGGGATTACCGCGGTGTGGGATTATGAGTCTCCAGAATCATTTTGTTGTAATATATATTTTGATCCTATCTTTTATTTACTATAAATGATCAGATCAGAGGACAACCATCATTTGAAAATATGAACATATGTCTGAACATACCGTCCAAACATGAACCTTTTCTTCCGACGTGGCAGATTACAGTATTTTTCCAGTTAATCTTTTTAACATTTAAAGGGAGGAGTATATAATACAAAGCATAAACAAACCTAGATATGCAGTGCTTCCTAAAATCAAAATCAAATCAATTACATGTTGAATGGCTTATATAAGATTACCAAAGTTTAGGTACTGTTATGTACATGAATATCTCTCATAACTTTCCCATTATAAAGGTCATGGACCACAACTGGTCTCTTCTTATTAAGGACCAATAATGCTACTAGTACTCTACATTACGCTTTATTCTCAGACTGATGGCTGAGTCCTGGAATCTGTTTCAGGCGCCAATATTCTCAGACGATCTCAAAATCTGTTTCTCGGAGGAGAAGAGGGAGAGATTGGGTGAAGGACCGAAGACGTTTTCCAGAGATGTGACGCTGAAAAAACCAAGGCCCCTTAGCTCAATGGGTAAGAGAGACGTTTACATGTGACATTACATTTACTCCTAGACCTCAGATTCACTAAGCTGCTTTAAATCAGTGGAAAAAATGATGTTATGCCAACTTAAACCGGAACGGGCGTTAGTTTCGGCCCATTCACTAAGCTAATTGTATGCAGAAAATAACTTCTGTGAAGTCATCAGAATTTGTTTAATGATAGTTCAAAATAGCACTTGTATGCTAATATTAGCTACTATGTCTATATGCAAAACTAATTTATCTGATAGAATAGGAGGATCCAATGCGCACTCACATCCAGATGATATAAAAATAAGAGAGAAAACACAATAGTGTAATTCTGTATGTATTCGATATAGATAGAGATGGTAATGCACTCACATTTAGTAAGGTAAAACAGGCATCTCGGTTAATCAGTTTAACCAAACTGTAGTAGGGAAATGTCAGGAGTCAGGATACTTCTTATATGGTCTCCGACGGCAGGATATTCCCAATTTCTCGCAGGCAGCAGGATATTATGCGAATATAGAGAAATAAACACACATAGTGTAATACTGTATATATAGATATAATTTCTATAACCATATAGTGTATCAACTCACATTGTGTATAAGTAATACGCCTTTCGGTTGTTAAAGTAACCAACTTTTGATGTCGTCTGGAATCATAGGGAAAATCCCAGGCAAAAAGAGGAAAAGTATGCAGGAAAAGGTAGAACAAACTTTATATAAATAAAAAGCACTTACAGAGCTGAAAACATAAAATTAACCCAAGGTAGTCCAAAACATGTAACCCCACTCTCCGTAAAACCTAGTGCTGGCCATGCACCCAGGAATACCACACTGAGGGGGTACAGAGCTTCAGACAGCTCCTCAAAATCTGTAGATAGTCAGCAGCTGGCTCTAGAAGATTGCTTCAACGCGTTTTGTCCGAAAGGACTTCTTCAGGGGGCTTTTTATTAATTTATCTGATAGTCAACTTAACTAATAAAGTATTGAGAAGTCTTCAGATTCATTAGCATCCTCTACCTAGCTAGAGATAACTGTGTGAATCCCTGAGTGTTTTTACAACTAATCTACTCTTCTCCGGGAGCAATACAGTTCACAGAGACCCACAAAGACATATTTAGTACAGGGCCAATTCACTTGTATACCTCCAAATAGTCGCCTATGTTCCACCTGGTGGGATATCTGGGAAATATATTCCAATTCTTGAAATTCGCATTTTTCTTGGGGTGTGTCACCACATGGAGTATGGTGGATTCTATATGGATGAATGTAGGTAAATGGGCCCTATACTAAATAGGTATCTCTTCTCTCCAGCAAATGCCATATGTCGGTATCTGGATGGGAGTAAGACCAGGCGTAGGTATAATTGTAAATAACGTTAAATGATGTCCCATCCCAGGGGTTCTCAACTTCAGTCCTCAAGACCCCTGTGACGGGAGGGGGCAACCTGGCTCACATATAAAGGTTAAGCCAGGTTTCGGTTACCCCTGATCCGTGTATATGGGTCCAAGAGAGTTAGCTCTTGGGTCCAGTAAGATGAAACCATGTATTTTCTGTAACCATATTCCCATATACGGTCCCCTGCAGGGTTGTGGAATAAGAATGCCAAGTAGGGTTGTGATTTCCCCCAGGAGATAGCTGCAGGAAATGACTTTGGGAGCAGGGAAGATTATTAGGGAATCCCTATAGTCAGACCCATGTGTATTTGGGCAGCAATCCACTGTATGCAATCAAACAGGGATTTCTGGTGAGTTTTAAGCGGGGTTTTTGCGGAGAAAGTGGTGTCAGAATGTGCATATCAGGTCAGGGAGCAGAGTTACCGTTCCGCGATAAATGTATCCGACAATCATGCCTGATTCTCGGATACTTGCAGGCACATTGTCCCGGCAATGTTTCCCCTTAAAAACGTAACCGCGACTCACCACTAGGGTACCCTGCTTCAGCATAGCTCAGAAAGGTGAATGAGGCACAGGGATGAACAGGTATCCCTGTAGCTGATGGAATCCCTAGGTTAAGGGGGGTACTCCGGTTAGTGCCAAGGTTTTCCAGAACCTGTATTGGGTTTGTGGGTGCCCCAACCGAATATAAGGTTCCCCAAGGTTTTTACTTTATTAAAGTATGGTTTATAGGGTGTTATACTGTATGTATAAAAATCCATGCAGTCAGCCTAAGCATTTGCATAGGAGCCAGGATGTCTGCCTAGCCATCTGAGCTCAAAGAAGACCCAGGATGTCAGAGGTGTCGGGCCATTTGGTAGCAAGGAGGGGCAGAGGAAAAGGCCCCACAAGCCATTTTGGTTCTCCCAGACTCTGCAGAGCCTTCCCCGCAGATAGCCATGCCCCTTTCCCTGACATCATCAGCCAGGTGGGCCCTGCGCTGATTGGCTGGTCGGAAAGTTTCCCACGCTTTGAGTCCATGGTAAACCATAGGACACGGTAGTCTATAAAGGGGGGCTACCGCACTCAGAGCTGCGGGTGTCTCAGTGTCTATCAGCCTTTTCAGACTTAGAGATAATCTTGGGACTGGTCCAGTGAAGTGCCGGTAAGGTTCCCAGGGGCATTATGGTGCAAGGGTTTCCTAACCAAGCTGAGGACTGGTTCTGAGGAGTAAGGTTACTGTTCTAGGCATAGTCCAGTGACGTGGAGTGAACAGGGTAATGCCTTTTGCTGAAGCAGGCGTCCTGCAACTAGGAAAGTCTAGTTCTCAACCCCCAGACCCCAGTAAGTGTGTATATTCTCCGTATTTTGTGTTTCTGTGTGTTTCCGAAGTCTTATCCAAATAAACCTCATTTTATTTCACTGCCTTGTTTTGCCTTGTGACTGATCCCTTAAATATAAATGGTGTTAAAAGACCTGGTCTACCGTGACAACCCTCCCAACAGGTCAGGTTTTAAGGACATCCCAGCTTCAGCACAGGTGGCTCAATCGTGGGGGTTCTTGAGGACTGGAGTTGAGAACCTTAAAGGAGCTTGGTGAACTGGGATTGAGTGTCTTTTAGCCTTATTAACTTCCTATTCACACTAATGTTAAAATTAATGCTACTGTTGTAAAGGGAGCAAACCCAGGCAACGTCATGTTTTTTGGCTTTGGTGAATACAGTGTTATGAATGACGGGCGGTCGCTTATGTTAACATTAGTCCGTGTTGATAGTAAGAGCGACGGCGCAAGCGCCGAAACAAAATGCCAGAAGGCAATGCGTACGGCCATAGTGCGTATGTGCACAAGAGCAACAAGGCGGCCGATACTTGGTCAGACAACATTTTTTGATTGTCGCACGACGGCCAGGTCATGTGCGAGGTTCAGCCAATGAGGGCGAACCGCTCACGTGACGTCACGGGCCCCAAACATTGACTTAGAGCTGCTCTTGGTCGCGTCTCCTTCCCCAGACCCCACAGGCCACAGATCGCCTGTGCAGCAGGCGCACGTGCGCCTACTATGTACAGGGCCTTATGCTAATAGAGCCTAGGTGGCCATTTTCCAAGCTACATAACATGCAGTAGGTGACGGGAGAGGTCAAAACGTAGGTCTCCTGAAAATGACTATTTTAAAAGTGCACATTACCAACATTATTTACATTTTTTCGTACCCGTTTCTTTTTTTGTTTCATCGACATTGTTCTTTAAACAAAGCCTGCCGCAGAGAGTTCGCGTGCTGTTTAACCCTTTGTGCGCCGTCGGATGTAGCTACGTCGTCATGGGGTTTGGTACACCATGGGGCCCATTGAAGTAGCAGCTACGTCATCATCTGCCGGCTCGATTGTCTAGGGTAGAACTCGCCAGCAGAGGAGCGGAAGAGAAGGACGACTCCTCTTCTGTTCCGTCACCAGTGAAGAAGATACTACGGGACTACGAGGGCCGGCAGGGCCGTGGCACTCATGGGGTTAATATCACCTGCTTTACGCCACCAGAACAGCTGCTACATATTATGTATTAGCTGGTGGGAGAGTTCAAAGGAAGAGGTCGTGCATGAAGCTGGATAGTGGGAGTCCCGGGGCATTTGAAGAAGTACTTCACAGAAAGAGTGGTCGATTTGTGAAATAGCCTCCCAACAGAGGCAGCAGAAGCTAAATCAGGAAGGGAATTTAAAAACATGCTTGGGATAGACGTTAAGGTTACGCTAAATCTGAAATCTAGCAAAGGATCAAAATGATTTGATGTTTAACAATGCAGAGGAACATGGGCAGATTAGGTTGGCCAAGTGGTTCTTCTTTGCGGTCAGATTTTATGTTTCTATGATCCTTTAGGGAAAAATGGAGTCAAGCACACCAAAAATAGAAAGCATTCAATCCCTGATGAAGGTGCTGTAAGCACCGAAACGTTTGGTGCTACTGTGACTTATTTTAGTCATTAAAATTACCCTTTTTGCTACCCATTGAACACTTTCTATTTTTGGTGTGCATGACTCCATTTTGCCATGATTATCACATCCTAACCAGATTTTTTTTTCATAGCACCCACTCTTGATACTTTGTATTGCTTTAGACCCATGGTAGGGGCATCCCAAGTGGCTGGACCTGATTCTTTATTTTTTATAGTACTCTATGATTCTTTAGG
Organism: Ascaphus truei; assembly: GCF_040206685.1. Taxonomy (NCBI): domain Eukaryota; kingdom Metazoa; phylum Chordata; class Amphibia; order Anura; family Ascaphidae; genus Ascaphus; species Ascaphus truei. The sequence goes on from NC_134489.1 coordinate 29,186,145, forward strand.
AAGTACTGTATGTGGAAATTACCCGTTTGGCCCGTATCTGCTCTGTTTGTGCATGAATTCTGTATCTAAGGCTGTCATTGTTTTCATCTCAATACATCTGCCAAGTCTGAATTGTCATTATCTCACCTTATCCCTGGGTTGTGATCTTCATCTCAACGAACTAAAACAACATATTTATTGTCGAGGTTGAGTATTAATTTATGCAGGCTCACTTATCATTTATCATGTCTGAATCCTGGTATTACACACGTCTGAGAACTTGTGTATTAGTGACTTGGGAAACAGATACTGTACCATAACACTAACTATTCTTCAAATCCGTAAGAACTAAACTAATTCTTCATTGACAGGTTATGTCAAAAGTGAGGATGATGATGATGAGGAGGAGGAGCAGCAGCAGTGTGAGAAGAGCGATCTGGATGATGAGGAGACAGAAAGACAGAGCGAAACATGCACAGGTCGGTGAGGAACCGACCTTTTTTAAAAGAAAGGAACATTTTGTGACGAATTAAACAATTAGAATCTAATTGTCTAACTTAAAACTAATGATGCTAATGTCAAATATCTGGTTGCTTTGTTTTATTTGGAAGTTTAGCAATATAGAAGGATTATGAATTGAAGGAAATATTTTGTGCCCCCCCCCCCTCCAACCCACCCTGTACTTACTGTAGCAGAGAGCCAGTGCTTCCAAGAGTTTTCTGTGCATACTCCTGTTGAACCCACAGTGGCATTAGACACAGGGAACAGCCAGAGGAAATCAAACCCCAAACTGACGTTAACAAAGGATTTAAAAATACACGTGTCAGATTTAGGTGAAAAGGTGTCAATCACCCAGATGTGCCCCCTTAAACACTGTCATTAGTAGATTCTGCACAGGACAAGGACAGGGTTTGAGCTGTTCGAAAAGAACCAGATGCCGTGGGGCTTGGTAATGGATCTCAAGACACACACCAGCCTTCATTTTCTTATGCAGCACTGTAGTGTACACAGTGCTGTAAAAGGTGTTTTTTAGGTACACGTCCCCGACACCAGATGCACAGAAAGAAATAGGGATATACCCAAAGTCACACAGAACCAGGTTAACCTGCTTCAAAACACATCAACTTGCGGTTAGGGTATTGGTTTTGAATGCACAAGCGTGTGGGTTTGATTTCCCCCTGAGCCACTTTACTCTGTGATGTTAGATATTGCAGGACTCCCTATTCCTGGAGCTATTGTACATGTGCTCGCCATGGTTGAGAAGATACTTTAGTGTATCTGCCCCTCGTAAAAGAAATATAATAAAATAATAATTCAAGAAAAAGGCAGTGACATCCTTAAGAAACATTTTTTTTTATGTGCTGTCTATTTCTTTCCTACAGATGGAACCCAAGGGGGAGATATGCAGGATATAAATGACTCGTCGCTTTACCGACCAAACTGGAAAATTAAATATAATAAAGTTTCCCAAATTTACCATGGAAAACAAATCTGGAGTTCATCTAAACCAAACAGAAAACAGACGAATAGTTCAGAAAGCTCACCAGAGGAATCCATATCCCGTGAAAGCCAAAACCTTCTGTATGGTCGAGATCGAGAACATATGTCGGGTGCATCAGTTCTTCAGGAGCAGTGCATAAAACGGAACACTAACACAGTGAAAATCCACAAGGGGGTTCAAGCAAAGAAGTATAAAAAAAGGGAGTTTGGTACATTGAAAGAACCATATGATGGTGCTCATCAAGAGATCATTACAATGCAGATTCCAGATACATATACAGAACGTGGGAAAACCTTTATTGGCAGCTTAGGTAACAACCAACTATCCCATGCACAAGAGAGACCACATGAATTTCCTGAATGCGGAGAAAGCTTTAGTAGTATCTCCCGTCTAGTTAGAAATAATGCAGCCCACGCTGTAGATAACCTCTCTCCAACCACTGATGGCGAGGAGAGCTCAGAGCTAGCTGACCATCAGGGAAGTCACAGTGGAGAAGTGCCCTATGCCGTTACTGAAAGTGGGGAAAGTTTTGTTATAGAATCTGATATAATAAAGGTTCCGATAACCTACAGCGGGGAAAAGTCCCATATCTGCAGTGAGTGTGGTAGCGGGTTTGTCAGCAGCTCAAGTCTTCTGAAGCACCAGATAATCCACACGGGAGAGAAGCCGTATACCTGCAACGACTGTGGGAAAAGTTTTAGCTTTAGTTCTAGTCTCATTAGGCACCAGCGGGTTCACACAGGAGAGAAACCGTATGCCTGCAATGAGTGCGGGAAAAGCTTTAGTATCAGCACAACACTTGTTAGACACCAGAGAGTGCATACAGGAGAGAGACCCTACGCCTGTAAAGATTGTGGGAAGAGATTTACCTGTAACTCACACCTTGTTATTCATCAGAGACTCCATACCGGAGAGAGACCCTACACCTGCATTGAATGCGGGAACTGCTTTAGCAACGGCTCCGATCTTGTTAAACATCAAAGAACACACACTGGAGAGAGACCGTATTCTTGTGATGAGTGTGGTAAATGCTTCAGTATCATCTCAAATCTTATAACACATCAGAAAGGACACAAGGGAAAAGGTCACTGTAAAAAGAGCCCTTTACAAAAATGAAAACAGGGAACACGGAGCACTATCCAGAGAAATAATGGTCCAGAGGGGACTACTTCATATAAAAAAGACTTTATTGGATCATACAAGAAAACAAACTCCTGTAGAAGTAGGGGAAACACACAGCGTGTTTCACGCCTAAAGCGCTTCATCATGGTGTCTGACCAATAACAAAAACTGAATGCAAAGAATAGACGTCGGTTTACTAGAAGGTGACTAGACTAGAAAATTTACCAATAAGAGATGACTAACTTCCCAAGGCAGTGGTCAATGTTTCAATAGGGTTTATTGTCCCAGTGATATACTGTAACACTAGAGTCTCACTCAACTTTATTATGTATGATGGATTCATTAAGGACTTGATAAGAATTCATCATATTAGCAACATGTGGAGGCCAGAAGATATGACCATCATTGCCATTTTCTGCATTCTTGACAATCCTTCAGTATGGACCAATGTCGGCTTGATGGATCATTTGGCTTAAACTGGTATAGGTCGCTCTTGTGATCACGCTCTATATGGTCACCCTAATACAGAAGAAGACTACAGCATGCTCTTATTTTCATTAAAACATAGGCATATTTTATTATCCTCAGGTTAAAGACATTACAGAAACGTAGGACTAATATTTCAGTCATGTCCGCATCATGCAATGAACGTATCACGAGGATCTCAAAGAGAAAGGCACAAGGTAGTATTTCTGGTAACTAGAATGATTGTAAATACTATATGAGCTAGATATATACTGGACACTATATTAGAAAACAACAGCTTAACATTATAGTTTAAACCAACTCAAGTTGCTAAAATGTTGCATGTTAAAAGCATGACATTAGGAAATGTAAAAAAAAAGTTGGAATTAGTATTTGATCAGTATTGTCTCATACTTGTTCTTGTGCTAACGATTTGGGCAAATGATCACATATTGTAAGAGCAAGAATCGGTTATCTTCAGGAGAAAGGAGGAGGTGTTGTGACAACTGTGGCTCAAGTGTTGCGGGTTACTTACACGCCATAATCTGGATTAAATCAACCTGTCTACCAGGACATACTAGAAAATGAGATGTATATCTCAATGGATCTTCTCCCGACAGGAAGCTGATTGCAAGCCAACATCATCATGGAAAATTGGCTCACTTGTAGGCAGCAGCTTGGAGGCCATCTTTGCCAAGGCAAACACCTTTTTCTTAAAGGCCTCTTCCTAAGTAACCAGGGAATCCTATTGTGGTTCTACACAGGGAGACTTCTTCACTAATGCCCAACCAAAATGGCATTTGAAACCTTTTTGTTTTTGTTATTGTGTAGATTCTTTTATATATATATTTTAAAGATTTCTTCACAAAACTGTATAGTGGGATATCTGTTTTCACCTCTAGTTTTTTTCCCCTGCTGACTGATTTCTTTTTTTTTTTTAAACGCAGTATTTTATTCCTTGAAATTGAGCACACAATTTAAACTTAATATGACTGTAAGGCCCCAGATTCACTAAAGGATGCTAAGCTTTAGTACACCTTAAGTCCTATTCAAGCTCCCCTTTAGTGAATCTGGGCCGAAGTGACATTAGTAGACCTCAAAAAACCTTATCTGACAAGGTGAAGATAGGTCTGATAAAAATGCTTTGCGGTCTCCATGGAATGCTGTGCCGACTGGTGAGGTGGAGAAAGTGAAAATAAACAGCAGGAGTTGCCATGTGGACAATCTACTGCAGGTTTCGGACCTTTTACAATATTAATTAAAATAGGGGAAAAGAAGGTTGGAAATCTGCTTTAAAGGCCATCACTGTCAAAATAGGTCATAGGTAGGATGGGGATCTGCACCTTTTCAGTATGCATGTCATTTTTATATTCTACTGGCGACGAATGCAGATAATTATAACCCAAAGGGACTACATGCATTTCGTATACCAAGTAAACATTCTAAGAATGTGTAGCATGTGCGTATGTTCAACGTAGTGTGCCCTATTAAAAAAATAAAGGTTAACACACAGACCATTAATTGTAAACAATAGAGCAAAGCTGTTTAAACCCCTTCATAAAAAGGTATCTACTACTGGACGTTTACCATAAAGAAACAGAAAGGGAAGAAATATTTTTCAAAATGCATCATTGAGATATAGATATATAGATCATGTAGCCATTAAAGCGTTAAAGGGTTAGCCTCCCAGATCTAGTATAGTGGCCATCCCTGTTGTAGGTGGATTATGTTCGCATATAAATAGTAAGTTTCCTTAATAGGTAATGGGACTGCCCTGATCCAGCCACAGTTGTCAGTCCCCTAACATTCTAAGAACTGTATTCCCGGATAGCCAGTCCTGGTTATTGTTTGCTGCTAATGTTCAATAAAAGACTAGTTTTTATACAAATGTTTCTGGTGCCATTTCTGAGTGGTTTCTCCCCAATACTGCCCTGAAACTGGGGATTAGCAGCAGTCAGACTACCTGGCAGCACCCATGCCTGCATCAGTATCCAGTAGCCCCGGTGGCTACTGAACACACACCAGCGATCCCGTCCACCCACAGTGACACTGAAGACTGCCCCTGGTACTACCCGCTTAGGAGTGACCATACCCAAGCGCTCCTCCCGATCTATATTTCCTGCATTGCACCTCTGACCACTAGGCTACAGAAACCAACATTCATACTGTAAATACATGCACGCGCGCACAGGGAGTGCTGCAGATCTAAAACGCACCCAAATAGCCACCTTAATTCTTTCAGTACCGGATCTCCAAAGCAGGCCATGCTCCACCACTGATGACGGAACAGAAGAGGAGACATCCCCCTTCCGTCGGCCATCAGTTCAGATCGCTTCCTGATCTGCAGGACGCGATCTCCCCTAAGACGAGCATTTTTTTTTTGCACAAAGTTACTACATGGTGGGGCACCCCCGAGGGCCAGAACCCATTATGTAGTAGCTAAGGGTTAAATGAGCATTTTTATTTCAATGTCGCCCGAGTGCTGTGGGAAATTTTAACCAGCATGTTGCTCCCCCAGCCATGGCGGCTGCCGGCATTTACGGAGGTATCGCGAGAAGCAGGTTTGTCACCAAGCTGAAATGAACGTGTTTCAGCTCCGATGACCCCCTGCTTCCCACCAAATATAGGGTGACCAGATTTACAGAAGTAAAAACCGGGACACATTAAAAAATATATTTTTTGAACAATTGACCACCAACTGCGCCCAGTCCCCTTTCTGTCTCTCCACACACACACACACACAATCCCTCCATTCTCTCTCCCCCCTCCCTCCATTCTCTCCGTCATCCCTCCATTCCCTCCCGCATCCCTCCATTCTCTCCCCCTGCCCCCATTCCCTCTATTCTCTGCCCCTATTCCCTCTTCCTCCTGTCTCTCTCATCCCATTCTGCGTCTCTCGCCCCATTTTGTGCACCTCTCGCCCCATTCTCTGTCTTGACATTCTGTTTCACCCGATTCAGTGCGTCTCTCATCCGATTCTGTGTCTGTCTTCACATTCTGTGTATCTCACCCCATTCTGTGTGTCTGTCACCCTATTCTGTGCGTCTCTCACCCCATTCTGGGTGTCTGTCTTCACATTCTGTCTCTCACCCCATTCTGTGCACCTCTCCCGCCCCATTCTGTGCACCTCTCTCGCCCCTTCTGTCTTGACATTCTGTTTCTCTCACCCGATTCTGTCTGTCTTCACATTCTGTGTGTTTCTCTCACCCCATTCTGTGTGTCTCTCACCCTATTCTGTGTCTCTCACCCCATTCTGTGTGTCTGTCTTCACATTCTGTCTCACCCCATTCTGTGTGTCGCTCTCGCCCCATTCTGTGCGTCTCTCTCACCCCATTCTATCTTTACACTCTGTGTTTCTCTCTCACCCCATTCTGTGTCTGTCTTCACATTCTGTGTCTCTCTCATCCCATTCTTTGTTTCTTTCTCACTCCATTCTGTGTGTGTCTCTGTTCACATTCTGTCTCTCACCCCATTCTGTGTGTCTCTATGTTCACATTCTGTCTCTCACCCCATTCTGTGTGTCTGTCTTCACATTCTCTCACATCCCATTCTGTCTCTCACCCGATTCTGTAGGTCTCTCTGTCTTCCCATTCTGTATCACCCCATTCTGTGTGTCTCTCTGTTTTCACATTCTGTGTATCACCCCATTCTGTGTATCTGTATCACCCCATTCTGTGTGTATCTGTATCACCCCATTCTGTGTGTATCTGTATCACCCCATTCTGTGTGTATCTGTATCACCCCATTCTGTGTGTATCTGTATCACCCCATTCTGTGTGTATCTGTATCACCCCATTCTGTGTGTATCTGTATCACCCCATTCTGTGTATCTGTCTTCACATGGTGGGAGAATCCATCTTGGGCCCTGGCAGCAGACACTGGAGGATCTCACTGCTGGTCCTCATCTGAAGCTAACCCCGCCCCCACGCTCCTCTGAAGCTAACCCCGCCCCCACGCTCCTCTGAAGCTAACCCCGCCCCCATGCTCGTCTACTGCCACAACTAGACCCGCTTCTGCTCTCTTCCATGCCGGCCCGGCCCCCACACTCCTCTCAGCCAGCCCCACCCCACCCTCTGCAGTTGGCCCCGCCCCACACTCATCTCGACCAGCCCCACCCTCTGCAGTTGGCCCCGCCCCACACTCATCTCGACCAGCCCCACCCTCTGCAGTTGGCCCCACCCCCACCCCCCTGCCAGCCCCACCCTCTGCAGTTGGCCCCACCCCCACCCCCCTGCCAGCCCCACCCTCTGCAGCTGGCCCCACCCCCACCCCCCTGCCAGCCCCACCCTCTGCAGCTGGCCCCGCAGACCCGGCCTCCGCTCTCCTCCCCACCCGCATCCTCTGCTCTTCAACTTTGAAAACCGGGACATTTTAAAGAGTGTCAGATCTAGGTTTACTTCCGGTTTGACAACCGCGGGGTGATCCGGGTCAGTTAGAGTAGAGGGGTTTCTGTGGATCGCGCTGTGTCGGCGGTGTGAGGGGATTATATTGTTCAAGTGGCTGAACTGAATTGTAAGTTTTTATGTTACTGTGTGTTTAAATAAATGTGAATTATAGCATACTGATAGGACAGCCCTTTTGCCTACGTGAGCTCTGTAAACCAATCAGAGCCTTTGTGTTCCAAGCCTCCTTCTGAATCTCCTCACTGATTAGCTGGTGAATCTCTGCATTGGCCTCTGGGAGTTGTAGTCCTTCTGTTATTGTAATGCTATACTCCTGACATACATGAGGACTACAAGTCCAAGACTGCCCTGCGGAGGTCACATGCACCTTCCCTCCCGCAGACAGCCTAATAAAAGCAGCATCCTTATTCCCAGGTGGGTGTCCTGTGTCCAATAGATCTATGATTGTAGAAGACCCTATTAGAGATAAATAGTTGATACAGGGGTATGAATCAGACCGCCTGTATGGTGCAATCATAGGCAGTTGATTCTAATTCCCCTGACTCAATGGGTTTTTAAACAGCAGAGCTAAGAATGGTGCATGGCAGAAGCTATTCATAGTTCGTTTTGTATATTGGAGAACCAATCTATAGCTTATTGCCTAAATACAATTAGAATATACCCACTTAACATCTGACTTATGTTACTTCTATTGACCAGATAGTAATAGTTGGTTAAATAACCAACAAGATACTGACTGCCTCTGCAGTCTACCAAATTATATACACATGAAACCAGAGTTGCAGTTCTGGCAAGGGTATGAATCAACCTGTCTGTACATATGTAGTACTAGGCAGGTGATTTTTATTCCCCCTGGTTGATCGAATAGACACTACCTAACTCTGCAGTCTCGAGAAAGTCTCCGCAATTAATTCTTGGAAACATGGTTAATAAAGAGATAGACCCTATTTCAGTTGTTTGCTCTGTACTTATGTAAATATGAACACAGAATGGCAGGGGTATGAATCAACCTGTCTGTATATTGTGTAATATTAGGCAAGTGATTCTGATTGCAAATGGTTGATCAGCTAGACACCGACTGACTCTGCAGTCTAAACATATCCCCACAGATAATACCTGGAAGTTTGGTTAGTGGAGAGATAAATCTTAGTGTAGTTATTCACTCTGTAATTATAAAAATATAAACACAGAGTGTCAGGTCTGGCAAGGGTATGAATCAAAATGCCTGTACATTGTGTAATACTAGGCATTTGCTTCTGATTCCCCCTTACTGCGAGTATCTCCACTGATGTCTCTGTTACTGCTTAGTGCAGGAGATGCTGCTGTAGCTGATCAGTGTGTGAGAAATGAGTGCCGCGCAGCAGGATCAGATCACGTCTAGACGCGTTGTGCAAATCATCATTATCGATTTTACGCTATGGAGTCCGCGCTGTCCAATTTTGTTCTACATATATAAATATATAACAGTGGGGGGGAGGGGGGGGGGGGCAGTTGGCACTCCGGTAGGTCTAGTATGTCCTGGTGCTTGTCACATAAAAATAATACAACAAAAAATTTAGATCCCTAAAAGAAATCAAAAAACAGCACCCTGAAGAAGGTCCTCCTGTTGGACCGAAACATTGGTTTCTGTGTGCCATGTTCCCAATACAATTTCTTTGCTTATCATATCTGAGTACCGATTCTTGATTTTCTTTTAGGGATCAAATTTTTTTGTTATATATATATATATACATACACCATTAACAAATATACCATACCTAAAATATTTTCCCCATGAAATTATATGTTGATATGAATTGCATTTGGAAGTGTTCTCTGGAGTACAAGGCAGTTATCCTGTGTACCATGATATTGTTGATAGTATAAGCTGAGAAACAGGTGCATGTGAGCTTGGAGGGTAAAGAGTGAAAGTGGAAAAGAAACTCCATGGTATGAAGGGAATCTGTGTCTTACTGATTTACTAACAAGTCATTTGATGAGATGAGCCCTGTGTCCTATTCAGTGTGACAATGATACGCACGGCACACCAAAGATTTTAGTACATGTTCCATAAGTATAATAGATGACGTCCATACAAATACACATCTCGACACACAGAAAGTGTAACATGTACCATGGTCAAGTGGGGACCAGCAGAGGTTTAGAAAACATTTTGGGGCATCACAAACACCATCATCAGCTCTTTATCAAATCCTATAGATTTTGTACTCCTGCAGAATGACGGACAGGAGTGAACTATACCCCACCTAGTATCTTCCTGTCATAGTATTATAAGGAACGTTTGGTGCATGGAGTCCATCCCTCCATCTACACCAGGAGTGGCCAACTCCAGTCCTCAAGGGCCACCAACAGGTCAGGTTTTAAGGATATCCCTGCTTCAGCACAGGTGGTTCAATCAGTGGCTCAGCCAATGTCTGAGCCACTAATTGAGCCACCTGTGCTGAAGCAGGGATATCCTTAAAACCTGACCTGTTGGTGGCCCTTGAGAACGGGAGTTGACTGCCCCTGATCTACAGGATGGTTAGAGACTTAGAGAGAGAGAGAGGGGATATCAAGCACAAAGTCTGTCCTTTCCCTTATAGCAAAGATTCCTAACTTTGGCGGGACCCTGACGTGTGGCCAAGAAACTTACACGGTGTAGTCAGAGATCCAAAAACCAGCAACAGAATAGCTGGACATAGAGTAACACAGGTAATGATAAAGAGAGAAAAGTCAGTTTCCCTGCATCAATAATCCAACAAATATATCCCACTGTCCTTAGTATTTTACAGTGGAATATTTATTGTGGCCTAATGACAAAACTATGGGGAACCCACTACACTATAGAATGACAGAGATAGACATGGTCTTGTGTTTCTCTTCTGTAGGATTCAATCATCATTAAGTACTCCAAGTATCTTACTAATTGAGCTGGTTGCCAAACACTGCTGCAAGGGCCACTGCCCAACCATGGAGAGTCTGATGAAGTCACCTGGGAAGAGTAACAGCACAAAGCTGCTGACGGAGAGGATTTTGAAGCACACCTTTTCTATCATCCACCTGCTGATCGGAGAGGTGAGAGCTGCAGGAGATCATACCAAAGTAATCCCACCATGAACCTCCTCACTGCTGGAGAGGCCGGAAACATGCTTCTTTAAAGAGGCAATCCAAGCAGCACTTATTAAAAAATAAGATTTTTTTTTTTTATATGCAGCCTTTGATTACCTTTATTGATAACTGATTAACTAAGCTGCCGATCAATTAGCTCTTCCGTGATCGATTAGCAAAGTTCCTGCTTCCCTGGGTTCACTTAGTGGCCACGTTTCAGTCAATCATTCAGTCAGTGTAACTCAGCAGCTACAATGTATCCTTGTAACATTGCCTATTGTTCCAGTTTACAGCTCAAACTGCTGGGAACGTTTGCCCCAAATGATCACAAACGGGAAAGTGTTGCAAAGATCTTGCACTGCTTTTGAGATGTGCAAAAGCTTGCTATAAAAATGAAAGGATGCTCAGTGTATTAAAACTCATTAAAATGTATAAAGTTGTAGTAAGTATTATCTATTATTACAGAACTGATTTATTAAAAAACAAAACAAAAAAACAACGTAGGATATTGCTTGGACTGCTCCTTCAAGGGACAGTTGAATTGTAAGAACTTTTAGCTGGGCAGAGATCTAGTTTGAGGCAGAGGGGCCACAGAGTCCAAGAGGACTCGTAAATAGAACGAGTCAGGAGCTACAGGAGGGAGGGAGGAGTTGGGGGAAGACAGATCAAGACCAGTGAGGGAAGAGTTGGGGGGAGACAGATCAGGACCAGTGAGGGAAGAGTTGGGGGGAGACAGATCAGGACCAGTGAGGGAAGAGTTGGGGGGAGACAGATCAGGACCAGTGAAGGAGGAGCTGGTTATATAGAGTTCAGTGCTAGAAATGGTTAATTAGTGTTCAATGTCAGCGAGTGCGTGTTTTATTATACATGGCGTTTGCCCTGCCCCTTTTTTGCTTTAGCCACACCCATATTCTGTGCGCTGCTAATGCATTTAGAATGGTACAGTAGTTGCTACTGCTGGCGCGTTGTTGTGGGTGTCTTGCTGCAATGTGCCTCCGGCGGCAAGAACAGTTGCTACATCTGTATCTTCAAGCTTATTCTTTCCATCATACAGCCACCTTATCACACAAATGGGAGGAAGCTATGTTCTATTAAGTGTGTCCTCCCACCACATGATAACACAATGACATATAGGCCAGGAGTGGCCAACTCCAGTCCTCAAGGGCCACCAACAACCCAGGTTTTCAGGATATCCCGCTTCAGCAAAGGTGGCTCAGTCATTATGACTGAGCCACTGATTTGAGTCACCTGTGCTGAAGGTGGGATATCCTATAAATATGGGCTAGTGGTGGCCCTTCAGGACTGGCGTTAGCCACCCCCTGACAGAAAGTAACCGTGACTCAGTTTTTCTCACCCACTTCTTTTACATAGTGACAGAGGAGACTACTGGTCATCATATAATAATCTATTACTGCAGGGAATCACAGAGGCAGCGACGGAGGAAACCACGGGTAACAAGAGGGGCAAAAATCTGCTGACGGACAGGATTGTAAAACACGCATTTGCAATCATCCAACTGTTGACTGGAAAGGTAATGGCGCTTAAATATAGCAGATACAATAATAACCTGTATGCTGTGAGACAGAGCTGTTACCACTTTGGTTGTTGAATTGACAGAGTATATGATCTGGAGTAACTAAAGAGAACGTGGGCGAATAGGTCCCTAAGCTGCGAGGAAGAGGGAGAGATGGCCCATGTGTAGAGAAAGTGCAAGGGGTTCCAGCCCGGGAACTTTAGCATAAAGGAGCAAGAAACAGTGAGTGAACATTGTCAGTGGAGACAACCCAAGGACCAGTGATGGAGCATTTGGACAGAGAGCTGCTGTTTTGTTACATTAGTTTAGTTTTAAATTGTTTAGGAGATATATTGATATCATATTAACATCCAGACGGAAGAAAGAGATCTTTGATTAAGCTGAATATAATTGTTCATTTAGAAAGTCAGATAAATACATATGTGCACAATGAGATGTCTTTCAGGAAGGTCTGTTGGCCAGTAGCTTACAGGGCCTTTCCTCCGCTAAAAGCAAATATATCTCCTTATTACTACACATACTGTATCACACATATGTTCATAAAATTCAAAGGCCAAATGGTGTAGGAAAGTGTGGTAAGGGATTTTACCATCATTGTATTTTAGTTAAAAGTTTTCTGTAATATAAATTTAGATGAAAACTGTGGTGCCCATCTTATCTTATCTTATATTATATATTTGTGAAAGCACTGTATGCCTGTCTGCATCTCCTGTGTCCCTAGGGGAAATCTCATTGGTCCCTTGGGCCGCCCGCCCCCGCACCTCTCATTGGCCTGAGGCGGAGTGACGACACACACACACTCTGCGCGGCGCTCATCGGGACCCGCGCGCACCTCCTCCTCTCCCCGGGTCTCCCGGTTTCCCGCGCTTTTTCATCCCCTTCCCCCCCCCCCGGCGCCGCTACAGTCAGCGGGGGAGCGGAGCGAGCGCCCGGGACACAGCGGGGGACTCTCAACCCCCCCCACCCACACACACAGAGCACTGAGCGGCTCACCCCCCCCCCCCCCGGCGCTCCCCCCCCGGCGCTCCCCCCCCACACACACACACAGAGCACGCGGCTCTCCCCTCACACAGGCCGCTCCCCGTCCCAGAGGCCTCTCCTCCGGCTGTCTCCGCCTCTCCTCCGGCTGTCTCCGCTTCTCCTCCGGCTGTCTCCGCCTCTCCTCCGGCTCTCTCCGCCTCTCCCCGCGAGAGGCACAGCACCTCCTCACCGGAGCGTCTCAGCCTCTCCGCGGAGGAGCCCGAGGTGGAGGAGGAGGGCGGCCGGTACCCGGAGGAAGAGGAGCGCGGCCGTGTGCAAAGTGAGTAAACGCAGGGGAATGGGTTATTTAACGCGTCCCTGACTCCCCCTGCCCTTTGCCCCCCCTGCCCTTTGCCCCCCCCCTGCCCTCCTGCCCTTTGCCCTCCCTGCCCTTTGCCCCCCCTGCCCTCCCTGCCCTTTGCCCCCCCTGCCCTCCCTCCCCCTGCCCTTTGCCCCCCCTGCCCTCCCTCCCCCTGCCCTTTGCCCCCCCTGCCCTCCCTCCCCCTGCCCTTTGCCCCATCTGCCCTCCCTCCCCCTGCCCTCCCTCCCCCTGCCCTCTGCCCCCCTGCCCTCCCTCCCTCCACCTGCCCTTTGCCCCCCTGCCCTCCCTCCCCCTGCCCTTTGCCCCCCTGCCCTCCCTCCCAATGCCCTTTACCCCCCCTGCCCTCCCTCCCAATGCCCTTTGCCCCCCCTGCCCTCCCTCCCAATGTCCTTTGCCTCTGCCCTCCCTCCCCCTGCCCTTTGCCCCCTGCCCTCCCTCCCCCTGCCCTTGCCTCCTGCCCTCCCTCCCCCTGCCCTTGCCCCCTGCCCTCCCTCCCCCTGCCCTCCCTCCCCCTGCCCTCCCTACCCCTGCCCTCCCTCCCCTGCCCTCCCTCCCCCTGCCCTCCCTCCCCCCCCCTGCCCTCCCTCCCCCTGCCCTCCCTCCCCCTGCCCCTTTCCCCTTTGCCCCCCTGCCCTTTGCCCCCCTGCCCTTTGCCCCTCTGCCCTTTGCTCCTCTGCCCTTTGCCCCTCTGCCCTTTGCCCCCTCTGCCCTTTGCCCCCCTGCCCTTTGCCCCCCTGCCCTTTGCCCCCTGCCCTTTGCCCTTTGCCCCCCTGCCCTTTGGCCTCTTGCTCCCTGCCCTCTTGCCCCCCTGCCCTCCCTGCAATCTTGCCCCTCCCTGCCCTTACCCCCCCGCCCCTCCCTGCCCTTAGCCCCCCCGCCCCTCCCTGCCCTTAGCCCCCCTGCCCCTCCCTGCCCTTTGGCCCCCCTGCCCTCTTTCCCCCCTGCCCTCTTCCCCCCCTGCCCTCTTCCCCCCCTGCCCTCTTGCCCCCCTGCCCTCTTGCCCCCCCTGCCCTTTGCCCCCCTCCCTGCCCCCCTGCCCTCTTGCCCCCCTGCCCTCTTGCCCCCCTGCCCTCCCTGCCATCTTGCCCCTCCCTGCCCTTACCCCCCCGCCCCTCCCTGCCCTTAGCCCCCCAACCCCTCCCTGCCCTTAGCCCCCCTGCCCCTCCCTGCCCTTTGGCCCCCCCTGCCCCTCCCTGCCATTTGGCCCCCCCTGCCCCTCCCTGCCCTTTGGCCCCCCCTGCCCCTCCCTGCCCTTTGCCCCCCCGCCCTTCCCTGCCCTTTGGCCCCCCCGCCCCTCCCTGCCCTTTGGCCCCCCCCCGCCCCTCCCTGCCCTTTGACCCCCCCCGCCCCTCCCTGCCCTTTGCCCCCCCGCCCCTCACTGCCCTTTGCCCCCCCCCGCCCCTCCCTGCCCTTTGCCCCCCCCCGCCCCTCCCTGCCCTTTGCCCCCCCCCGCCCCTCCCTGCCCTTTGCCCCCCCGCCCCTCCCTGCCCTTTGCCCAAACCCCTGCCCCTCCCTGCCCTTTGCCCCTCCGCCCCTCCCTGCCCTTTGCCCCCCCGCCCCTCCCTGCCCTTTGCCCCCCCGCCCCTCCCTGCCCTTTGCCCCCCCGCCCCTCTCTGCCCTTTGCCCCCCCGCCCCTCCCTGCCCTTTGCCCCCCCGCCCCCTCTGCCCTTTGCCCCTCTGCCCTTTGCCCCCTCTGCCCTTTGCCCCCCTGCCCTTTGCCCCCCTGCCCTTTGCCCCCTGCCCTTTGCCCTTTGCCCCCCTGCCCTTTGGCCTCTTGCTCCCTGCCCTCTTGCCCCCCTGCCCTCCCTGCAATCTTGCCCCTCCCTGCCCTTACCCCCCCGCCCCTCCCTGCCCTTAGCCCCCCCGCCCCTCCCTGCCCTTAGCCCCCCTGCCCCTCCCTGCCCTTTGGCCCCCCTGCCCTCTTTCCCCCCTGCCCTCTTCCCCCCCTGCCCTCTTCCCCCCCTGCCCTCTTGCCCCCCTGCCCTCTTGCCCCCCCTGCCCTTTGCCCCCCTCCCTGCCCCCCTGCCCTCTTGCCCCCCTGCCCTCTTGCCCCCCTGCCCTCCCTGCCATCTTGCCCCTCCCTGCCCTTACCCCCCCGCCCCTCCCTGCCCTTAGCCCCCCAACCCCTCCCTGCCCTTAGCCCCCCTGCCCCTCCCTGCCCTTTGGCCCCCCCTGCCCCTCCCTGCCATTTGGCCCCCCCTGCCCCTCCCTGCCCTTTGGCCCCCCCTGCCCCTCCCTGCCCTTTGCCCCCCCGCCCTTCCCTGCCCTTTGGCCCCCCCGCCCCTCCCTGCCCTTTGGCCCCCCCCCGCCCCTCCCTGCCCTTTGACCCCCCCCGCCCCTCCCTGCCCTTTGCCCCCCCGCCCCTCACTGCCCTTTGCCCCCCCCCGCCCCTCCCTGCCCTTTGCCCCCCCCCGCCCCTCCCTGCCCTTTGCCCCCCCCCGCCCCTCCCTGCCCTTTGCCCCCCCGCCCCTCCCTGCCCTTTGCCCAAACCCCTGCCCCTCCCTGCCCTTTGCCCCTCCGCCCCTCCCTGCCCTTTGCCCCCCCGCCCCTCCCTGCCCTTTGCCCCCCCGCCCCTCCCTGCCCTTTGCCCCCCCGCCCCTCTCTGCCCTTTGCCCCCCCGCCCCTCCCTGCCCTTTGCCCCCCCGCCCCCTCTGCCTTTTGCCCCCCCGCTCCTCCCTGCCCTTTGCCCTCCCCGCTCTTCCACGCCCCTTGGCCCCCCCACCCTTCCACGCCCCTCCCCCCCCGCCCTTCCACTCCATGCCCCCTGCCCTTCCACGCCCGGGCAACGCCAGGTATATCAGCTAGTAATGAATAAAAACAAGTGATTATATGAAGTGTGCTGAATTTTTGATAATGATCTCTGATCTCTACTTAGATTATTCCTAACCTTTCAAAGTTGGTTTTATCGTAACTTCTTTGTTTAATTCATAAAGCAGTTATATGCCTTTAACATTGGTACCTACATGCACAACTGTGCTTAATTCTACGGCGTTATTTATTAAACTGTGATGGTGAAATCAATGCAAGTTTCCATGAGACAGTGCCCCAATTGGCACTACAGCAGTTTTAATGATTAACCCCCTATGTGCATGACTCTGCTTTTGACTCTATATGCATGAATGCTCTTTGATTAGTGCTACTCTCTCATACATTAGTGATTGTTCTCCATTTTCCTCCTTGCATCCAGGGAGTTCGTTTTTCCTGACATGTTTTTTGTCATGTAAACTTTGGATTATTTTAATTGTTCTTCTTTGGACTGCCCTAATTTTCATCTCAAACGGGAGATCCACCAATATATGCTAACCAAGGTTCTAAGAAGTGTATTATATGTAGACTTCCTTAGGTATACATCTCCCGAACCTCTCAAAGATGGAAACCACACAAGGCAGTGTCAAGATAGAAAAGCATCATATTCAGATTTGTAAATCTATTTAAATTGAGACCATCTCCAACTCTTTTGAATTTTGGATTTAAGCTGAAGCAATGCATGTTAAAGAAAACATCCCAATGCTCATTCTAACATGGCTCAGTATTCATTAATATAGTGTAATATTTTCCCATTCTTGTTTCCTCATAAAAGAGGTTATTTAGTGGGCCAGAAAATGTAGATTGTCATCACTTTATGGTAGACCTCGCAGCCTTGAATCTGCTGATGGACTCCTGCTGGAGCAGAATGAGTTTGGAAATCTCTGTTTTGTAGACATCGGTGACGCTTGACGACATTGAAGCCTCATTATCTCAGGAGCAGTGGGGGTATTTAGGAGAAGAACAGAAGGAGCTTTACAAGAGTCAAATACTGAGGAATTACCAGATCCTCTACTCAATGGGTAAGAAGAGTTTTTTGTCAAACGTTTAAAGAATTGGTGTAATCCCTCTTGGTTACAGTCTGTAACGTTGCTGACTGCAACCAGGGTACGGACACGCAGGGCAGAGGTAGGAAGTGATACACTGACCTTGAATCTGAGGCCTGGGATGTAGGGGTAGTCAGGTCTGGTTCCGGGTCATGGCAGGCAAGGATAGACAGATACAAACACAGGCATGGCCAAACCAGGATCAACGGCAGAGCTAGACAGGGACAAGGTACAGGGTATTTTGAACGAGCAAAGACAGGGAGCAACTGCCTGCTATTTAAAGCCTAGGAGCAGCTGCTGGCAATTGAGGGCCAGAGAGAGGCTGACTTCCAGTAGTCATCTTGGGTAAGGCAAGATAGTGACCTGATCCGTCGGCCATTTTGGTAAACTGATAGCACCTTTAGGCAGAGATTATACTGTGTGCTTGAGCACGCCCGGCTATCAAGCGATGTCTGCACATACTGATTCAGTCAATGGGGGGGGCGTGGCTATGACGTCACGGAGCTAGTTCGCCATGATTGGCTGAACCGCTCACATGACGCGGCTGTCGTTTGAAAAGACAATTTTTTTTGTCTTTTCAAAACGTGTACGTGTCATCGCGATCCGTCGTGCGCACGCACTACGAGCGGCCTCTAAGGAACCTGCAATTTGTACTTGCCCTCGCACACAGTATGATCTGAGCCTTATACAGGCTCATACAATGTAGTGGGTTGCTAAGTATCTCCTTAATGGCTATTTTTGTGGGATCCCTGAACATTATTGCTGCGTGTGTGGATGACAAAAGAGAAAAAGGAGTATCCAGAGCGGCAGCAAAAACAGCAATAAAGATATGGAATCCCAGGTCAGAATGAAGCCTTTATTCTTGCATACAAAATAGACAGACAATGTCTATGATCTCCCTCCTATGCATTTGACGCCGCAAGGGACCTTTGCCAAGGAATTAAGACAGTTGGCTCTATTGTATAATCATTGCAGGGACAAACTGAATAGATCTGACAGCACCTCCCACTTTAATGTCTTATTTAACACAAGTTTATTAAGCAATCCATTGAACAGTCTAGTCACACACATTAGGTTCCTCTGCAAAATTTGCATAAGTGTTGTTTCTTCTACTCCTCTCAAGCAGATTATTGGTCTGCAAATGGAAGTGCACAAGAACAGTCTCACAAACCGCTTCACTCCCCAGAAGGGACAAAGGACGATTCCAATATTGGCCATGGAATAAATGACTGTAAGATCTCATGCGCGAGAAACTCTGCAATCAAACCAGCTGACAATATAACTCTGGGTCGAAGACAAAGTCCCACAGTCACTGATGTTATTTTGAAAGAACATTTAGGGGTTATCCAAAGTAGACTGGATTGTAATTCAAAGTGCAATGATGGAAATACAGAGAGTGTAGACCAAAACATGCATGTACAACAATATGAGTGCAGTGAACTTGATAAAAGCTTTTGTGACAAAGCGTATGAAGATGATGCCCACAAAGGAGAGAGATCTGATAATGCATGCACTGAATGCGGGAAAAACTTTAGTTGTTCGTCACTACTTGTTGCACATAAGAAGAACCATGTAAGAAAGAAACTGTATTCATGTACTGAGTGTGGGAAGACTTTTAATCTGCGTACAAGCCTTGTTAAACACCAGAGAACCCACACAGGAGAGGGGATGTGTGCATGTACTACGTGTGGGAAGTACTTTAGCTGTTTGTCGCAGCTGGCAACACACCAGAGAACTCACACAGGAGAGAGGCCTTATTCATGCGCGCAGTGTGGGAAAACCTTTAATCAGAGCTCAAATCTTGTTAGACACCACAGGACACACACAGAAGAAAGGCCATACGCATGCAATGACTGTGGGAGAACTTTCCAAAATAGCACCACACTTGTTACGCACCAAAGAACTCATACAGGAGAGAGGCCTTATGGATGCAACGATTGTGACAAAAGCTTTATATGCAGTTCTAATCTTGTGGTACACCAGAGAACACACACGGGAGAGCGACCGTACGCATGCGCTGAATGTGACAAGAGCTTTACTTGCAGCTCAAATCTTGTTGCACACCAGAGAATTCATACATGATCATGACCACTGTACTTTTACAGAATACTGGTTTATTGACCATGTAGAACATGTAACCCAGAATGAAGTCAGAGTACAATTATATCTTAACCTCTTTAATTTCCGACTGCTTTACAATGTATTTCAGATCCGTTTCACTCTAAAACGCACATGCATCATTGTATTAAGGTAAAGGTAGGCTTTAATTAGTAAATATGGAGGAAAGTACACATGAAGAAGCGACCTGTAAGGTGTTGTACACTGCACACACTATTACCTCTATGAAGAATGTGGTATACTGGATTCAGCTATATGCACGCTCTAATACTGTATGTCGACAAGAATAATGTACGTACTAAGGTGAGTTGTCCTGGTGGCGAAGCACCGGACAAACATCCCATTCCGTATTTACTGTAGATGGTTTGCATGCCTGAAACATATATTTTTTGCTCACAGTTTACGGTGTCCTATTTGAAATAAACTTTATATATTTGCATAAGATCTTGTCTCAATTTGATGTTTACCTTTTCTTTGGCCTTTATGCTGTGCTGTCCCAGGGGCATCAAATGTATGAGACATGATGTAAAAACCTTTACATGTGTCTTTGACTGAGCCACTGATTATGCCACCTGTGCTGCAGCAGGAATATCCTAAATACCGGTCACAGGTGAATTGTACTTTAACACTTTTACCTTCCGGGATCAATTCACTAGGCAGAACACGGTAGTGGAATAAAATGAGGTTTATCCTGGTGAGACCAGCAGACACAGAATGATACACAAAATACAGTAGAATACACACTTAACCGGGGGTCTGGGGGGGAGTCTCTCGGAAGGATTACCCTGTCCACTCTTATGTCCAGAAACTTTACAGTACTTCCTCGGGGAAGATACCAGGCTATACCCACTAATTGCGAACAAGGCAAAAGCTGGAACTTGGCCGCAAACTCAGAACTTGGTCTCAGCTAAGCAGGCTCCTCCGGAAACTCTGTGCCAAGTGCTTTGCTATTCGGAGAAAAGCTCTTTTGAAAAGCCCGCCAGTGCCTCACCGACCCAAGCTCCAAGGAGTCTGTTTCTCTGATCGGCCAGTCCCCTTACATAGACCTCACTGTTCTATATTCAATATGCAGAAGGGGCTGGCGACCAATCAGAGAACGGATCGTAGCTGTATCAGCCAATCAGCTGGAGGCTCACCTGGCTGTACGTGTCAAAGGAGGGGGCGGGTAAGGATGCCGGCAAGCGGGAAATTTGAACTGGCCAATGGGAATCATGCCTACCAACAACGGATTCCCAATGCCAGCCCCATACCGCCCGCTGGGTAGGCTCCACCGAGTCTGGGCGAACAAAGTGTCTTCCCCGTGTGGAATATTCAAATATATCCATTGTTTAACCTCTTATAAGCTGTATTTCAGAAGAAAACTAATTGACTAAACAGAAAGGTGTATACTATCTACGATTACATTAAATTGATACATATACAATATAAATAAATGCATTGATTAGTAATAGAATGACTGTAATAATATGCAGGTGCTGGACTCCATTTAGAATAAATCAATAAGAGAAAGGGTAATTAATATAGCCGCTGCCTAAGATAGAAAATATTCAAATGATAAATATAATTAATGTTTTACATCCATTAGTTATAATATAATTTAGCATTGAAAGAAAAATTATTTGTGGATTATAATATTTATAGTGTGTTTGAGTAATGACGTTAAATTAGTGTTGAAGTGGATTAATATGATTAGTGAAGCCAGAGTGTAATAACAACAAACTATAAATGTGCTTTAATCAATAAAAATGAACTAACAGTCTAAATGTATAGAAATGATTTATAACGGGTTGCTTCATTGATGGGGGCTCAACTCCAGTCCTCAAACCCCCCCCAAACAGGTCAGGTTTTATGGAGATCCTAGCTTCAGCACCTCAATCAGTGGATAACCTTAAAACCTGACCTGTTGGAGTGTGTGGGGGAGTTGAAGCCCCCTGCCCTGGAGCGCCCTTGCGGTTAATTAGTTATCCAAATGTTCCCAATGTTTGTATGACTTGCCACTCCAAAAATGATGTTTTAAGGATCCACTCCCATCTATAATCAAATGTAACGGATGATAGTGATCTATTAAACATGTTACACCTGGGGGGGAGTATAAGCATTTTTTTTAAAACAATTTCTTTGTATTCCTTTGCACCAAAGACTTCACATCGAGGGAGGATGATTAACGTTTGTCTCACAGGCACGACAACCATACATTCAAGCAAATTACGAGAGGGCATATGAAAAAGAAAGAAGAGCAGTGAAATCCACCAAAACTTTGCCTATCAAAAACAAATATTTCTACTTGTATGATTTTTCTTTTTTTTTTAGATGCTATTAATATCCTGGTTTTAATCTATTAAACATATCACGGCCATTAACGAAATGTAGTTGTATGCGAGGCTGCACATTTAGTGTAGCTGAAAGTTAATCTTTCAAACGTCAAAAGATTATCCCAGAGCAGACTCAAATGTCAACTTTTTGGCATCTTAGGGGATGCTGTAGTCATTTCTTTTTAACTTTTGGCCATGTGCACAGATGGCTGCATTAATGTGACATATCATTTGTAGAAAAGGGATATACAGTACAGTAGATAAAATAGATGAATGTTGAAGATGGCTCATTGAGAGTCCTACTCATATTAAGCTTCGGGTCACCAGTTACCAAAAGTAACATTTCCTTATAGTGATTAGTCACGTACACTCAGCCAGCTGCTGAATGATTTGCTGCTCTTGTGCAGGAACAGTAGTGTAAAATGGTACAAAGTTTCTTCTCCAGCTGGGTGTTTCCTTTTATTAAAACCAGAGAAATTAGTGCGGGGCAAACAGCAAAGGCAATAATTAAATATACCCATACATTTTCCATATTTAGACTAAAAATAAGTATTGCAATATAGAAGAGAATATTTAGTACCAAGAGGCAGGACAGAGTCTTGGCTGCACGAACATGAGCTTCCACATTGGGACTTCTAAAACCGTCAGCATTGTGTTGCATTTGTTTCATGTGTCTAGAGTGAGGTGAGGATGGTCAAAACAGAGCTGAAGAACAGTAGAAAGGCCATTGAAGAGACTGTAGTATATATACAAATTGTGAGATTACAGTTGCCGTGCAACTTAAAAGGGTTAGACACATTCAGATGGGAGGCATGGACTGTTGTATTTGATGATGTTGTTTCCTGTAGGCACCATGCAATGGGAAGACCCACCACAAAGGACCCCAGTACAGATGGAAGGAGAAGCCATGGTAACATCTTGGGAAAGCGCCTTTGTAGATACATGTAGAATCCTTGGTTGATGTTAACAATCTTCAGGCAGTAGTACACACAGAGCCAGGTGGAAAACCAGAGACTGCAAGATACTAGAGTATATAAACAAATAAAGGTATTCTTCTGTGTCAGCCATTTCAATTGAAAGGCAACATTGGAAAGCCTCTGTAAAAAGTTAAAGACACTGATGCCAAGGATCAGCTGGCTGCATGAGCTTAGCCTCTTGTTCTTGATCCAGTCCAGTATAATAATTATAATGAACATGCTCCCTAGAAATGTAACCATTGTTCCCATCCAACTCAAGGCCGGTATGACTATGCCCTTCATGTTATACTCGTGGTGACTTCTGAACACACTTGTGTCGCTCGCTCTTCCCTTTGACAGTGACTGTCTGATGTGCACTCAGCTCATCTTAATTATTAATCCTGGAACCTTAATACCCGAGTGACATTTGATTTATTTGAGAAATGCAAATGTGGTGTTGTGTTTTGAGCTATTTTAATTCCCTCAGACAGGGTAGGCAAATATTTTCTCTGTTCCGAAAAATCAGAGTATTTGGTAGCTATATCTAGTAACAGTATGTAATGGAAAATGATACTCTAGTTCCTATTTGACCTATGATTTCAGCGGATGGCTCTTACTGTGTAGCATATATGTGTACATATTCTAGCATTTCATTTTATATTCGTCTTGAAAAGCACCTGCTTTGAACAAAAGCGATATGTGCAACAAACTACAGATGTTGCTCCCTCATATAATACTCCTGACGAAGCCGAGACACAGTTTGGTAACTGAGGCGAAACGCGTAGAGTTATACCAGTGGACCAATTTTGGTCTTGGAGACGATCCGTAGAAGCAGCTCTGAATGCAGTGACGTCACATCTTGCAGACGGGCGCGCAGAAGGAAGCTCTGGTCCAGGACGCAGAGCAGTAGAAGCCAGCAGACTGACCTGAAGGAGGCGGTGAGCTGTTTCGGGAGATCCTCCATTCACAATTTGTGATACATGCTTTTAACTTTTGTGCAAATTGTAAGTGCGCATTTTTATTGTGTTTTTCAAATATAAAATATCATATTGATCGCACTATGTAGTCTTTTCCCTCTCTCTATATACACTCTGCTGACGGAGAATCGTTAGGGGGGTACTATCCACAGACATCTTCAAGGGTGGCAACCCAATTTGCCAACTGCTCATTATATCACCTTGCTCCTGTGAGTAGATCAACCATAGGAGCCAAGACATAGCCTTTATAACCATATAACACCTGACGTCTGCACTTAAATTGTATATATTGTTCTCTTATCTCCCCACATGCTCCCCCTGGATGTTTTGAGCAATACTTAACCCTTGGAACCCGTGACACAGGTCCCACCAGTGAGGTTTGAGCAAGGGGTTGGATTATTAATCCTATCTGTACCACCTTTCTATTACATTCTACATTAATTTCATTCACGAAGTAGCGCCTGTTTTTTTCACTCTTTTCTAGCTCCCTCATATAACACATCATATCCCAGTATACATTATATATTAGATTATCACAGAGTTTACACAGGATAATATGGTGCAGTATTTCACACCAGAAAGAACAATAAAGCCCGCTACATCTATGTTTTCTCAGACTGGCAAAACTACTAATGTCACGCCATGCGA
Source organism: Ascaphus truei (assembly GCF_040206685.1). NCBI lineage: Eukaryota > Metazoa > Chordata > Amphibia > Anura > Ascaphidae > Ascaphus > Ascaphus truei. The sequence goes on from NC_134489.1 coordinate 29,210,440, forward strand.
AACCTCAATGCTATGTGAATGGTCATGAGTTGGAGGAATTCAATCCAAGTTCCACTAGAACCCCAGCAAACATACTGCATGGGGTAGCTTCACAAAAGGGCAATAGCTGCTCTCTTGCATTAATTGCTAATCATTTGCACAGCTTTTAACATGAAATCACAGCTATTGCACTGTGGTGAATCTCCCCCAAAGAATAACCATTAGAATAAGTGTTACACAAACACATTCTTTCACTTTACCCATCCATGACTGTGCTAAAACTTCAAACATTATTCCCTCGTTGGCGGCTCAACTCTAACAGGCATAGTGTTTGGAACAGGAGTCGTGTTAGGACTCCTCTGACTTTATCCCTTTGGACTGATGATCAGTTATTCGCTTGTCACCCTACGACAGGGCCTCCTCTAGTGGGGCCCAAGGTGACATGCAGGCAGCGGGCCCCTCCTTGAGGAAGCGTCATCCCTCCTCCGGTAGCATTGCGATGTCATTATGTCACCGCAGTATGTGACGTCGGTTCGCCATGTCAACACAATGCTGCATGAGAAGGGGTGACGCTGCCGCTCCGGAGAAGGTAAGAGCACGCACCTTAGGGTGAGCAGCGGAGAAGCGGTCCTGTGCCAGACTGATGACACCCCAACTCCTTGCTCCAGCTCTCTCCTCTCTTGCGGAACTTGGATCCCGGCACCGACAGGAGCAGGTAGAGCGGGGTCCCCTGAAGGCAAGAGCCCAGGGCAACCGCTGAACAGAAGAAAGGGAAGTACCATTGCCTCTTTATGACTCTGGGAACGAGCCTGAAAATGGGGTTCATCCCCGAAAAGTTACCCCCCTTATTTAGTTTGCTCCTTCCATGTTTATTCCCTCCTTCCCTGCATTTAATTAATTACTCCCTCAAGCTTTCTCACCCATGGGACTTTCTACCCAGGTCCCTGAACAGAATTGCTGAGATCCAATGCCTCTAGGCTGATAAGTAGCACAGGAGGATGACAGCTGGCGGTGGGAGAAGAGGACCGAGGACCACCATGTCAGGGTGGCAGAGGCTTTACACGGCGAGTGGCGGTGCCAGCACCATGTGAGCAGCACAGCCACAGAGGAGCTGCGCTGTAGACACCGGAAGTCAAAAAGTCTTCTGGATTGGACCACTTGGGAGCGCTCCCCAGCGCGGATTGGTCCCTTTTTTGTCTGGCGAGTAGCATTATTTATAATTTATCGAGCCCTTGTTATGCCTATATAACGTATTGTGGAATTCATGGACAAATTTGGGACAAATAAGAGTGCGTTTGAGATCTATCAGTATATCATGAATAAGTACCCATTCTACGCAAAAACACCAAACCAAAGAGGCCGGAAGAATTCTATTCGACACAACTTAATAATTAATAATTTGTTTTATGAGAACACTGTGCCCTGGCAAGAGGGGCGCATGCTGGGCATCATTGATGGGTATGTTCGATGGTAGCAACTTTCAAAGGAGAAAGAGATTGATTAATACACCTTCCCGAACCGATCCCTCCAAACTGCCTCCACCCGTGTCCCTGCTCTGACCTGAGTTCCTGACTCCACCCTGAGTACCTGCCTCCACCTGAGTACCTGCTCCAACCTGAGTACCTGCCTCCACTAGAGTACGTGCTCTAATTTGAGTACCTGCTTCAGCCCGAGTATCTGCCCCAAAATCTTCCCCAATTAAAATGTTAATTAAAGCAGGTTTTACCTGTCGCTTTGGGTGTATCTCACAGGTCAGGTGTATAATCCCTTCAAGCGACTTCCTCAGGTAACAGTCTCATACAACTCCACATCTATATACACCTAAGTGCACCTGACTATATATATATACAGTGTTCGACAAATCACCCAAAAATCTACTCGCCCAACCAAAAAATCTACTCGCCACCTAGTCCCGCCCCCAACCCCCGCCCCAACCCCGCCCCCAACCCTAGTCCCGCCCCCAACCTCGCTTTAAAATTAAATATATCAATAAAATACATTTAATAAATTCCTAGTGAGAACAACATTTGTTTTTGACATAAATGTATTTATTGTATTACATTATACTACAATTCGTCCTGGTTACGTGTGTGTGTGTGTGTGTGTGTGTGTGTGTGTGTGTGTGTGTGCGTGTAAATGTCGGATCTAGAAATAAAAGCCAGGTGTGAATGACTAGTTTCCTGAACCCCTTAACCAGTGTCTGGACGTCCCCGCTTCACAATATCTAAAACAGCAATCCCGCCTGGATCTTACCTGATCCGTAGTCCCTCAATGTCCAGGTACCCTGATTCACCCAATGAAAACAATACAGACCGGCGCCTTAGAGTCCAAATATGTGATATATAAAAGTCCAATGGATGGCTTGGGATATCCAATAAATGGTGATCTAGTCCAGTGGACAGCAGGTTCCTCAGCAGCAAAAATGTTATGACATGCAGGGGAGACAAGAGAACAAGATCATAGCGTAACAAAGTATGGTTATAACAATTAACACATAGACATAGACAGATGAGCACACACAACACTAAACAAGTAGGCTGACTAATACAATAATGATTTAATGAACAAGATAAAATAACAGCAGGCTGGTGATGAGCAGGTCTAGGATCCGGTATGTAAAACCGGAATCCTACTTATTCATTATCTCCATAATTCCCTCTGATAAATCTCTATACCCACACTGGCTGTTTATATATATTTTATGTAGTTGGTGTAAACTATCCTATAATACTATAATTGCCAGTATATGTTGTTCAGTTAAAAATATCCCTTATATTTATATATATCACGAATACTTTGTAGTGTTTATATAACTGAATGCTGTGTGTATCTAGTTGCTCTCTTTCTCAATTAAGCAGTAACACATGATTCAGGTAGTGTTAGGAGCTGCTATATGCAGCGATTCTAATTATATATGACACTGACAAGAAATAAACAATCATGTTCCACGTAGTGAAATTAGTTTATTAAGATTGAGCCAATCATTTTGGGGAGGTACATATAAATACCCTGGTAGGGATTAGGTAATTATTAGCAGCCCCTGACGAAGCCCAAGTGGAGAAACGCGTAGGGCCAGCGTTGATTTGCAGCAGAGAGAGAGACACGCCGAGGAGCCTGTGTGGAGAGACATTCACGAGGAGCTCCGGCAGTGATCCCCTGCATTGGCAGACAGTGAAGCTCGCGAGAGCCGGGCCGCGTCACACACCGCGTCACACGCCACGGTCGATCACGTGACACGGAAGTAGCGGAGATTGCGGAGAGGACTGGTAACCGGCGCTTCTACACGAGTGTGAGAGACTCGCTAAACACTCTCTACTGCTTGTTATTTACTCACAAAATGTGAGTTGATTACCTATATTTTATTGAGTCTTTTTTAGATTAAAGGGTTTTACACATATTTTGTTCCCTTCCATTATTTCCTCCCCATCCTCCCCCCCCCCCCTCTTGTGAGATCCATCCATAGAGATACGTGAGTGCCAGAGACAAGAAGTGCATGCAGCAGCTGCAGCTGAGTTTCCGTGGAGAAGAAATCTGGAGATCCAGCAGTTAAAAGAAGAAGACCTTTAAAGCTACGTTCGCGAGTCCCTTAGAGGATTACAGGCTCATACTATCCAAGCGCATACCTTACCATCTTAAGTCTATGTATTATTAGATATACTGCCCTATGATCTCTTTTTGTGTTTTTTCTCTTCCCTGTCATATTTGCGCTTAGGTCACTCTTCTACATATATATATACCGGCATACCCCGGTTTAAGGACACTCACTTTAAGTACACTCGCGAGTAAGGACATGTCGCCCAATAGGCAAACGGCAGCTCATGCATGCGCCTGTCAGCACGTCCTGAACAGCAATACCGGCTCCCTACCTGTACCGAAGCTGTGCACAAGCGGGGAGACTATAGAGCCTGTTACAAATGCGTTATTTACATCAGTTATGCACGTATATGACGATTGCAGTACAGTACATGCATCGATAAGTGGGAAAAGTTAGTGCTTCACTTTAAGTACATTTTCGCTTTACATACATGCTCCGGTCCCATTGCGTACGTTAATGCGGGGTATGCCTGTAGATATATATATTTCATTTCCCAGAATCCCTTGCTGCAGTGGAAGCGCTGTATGCTGGGTGACAATGGGGAAAGACAGGGTTGCAGACCTGTCTAAGACATGCAAATGAACATACAGTAATATTTACAGTTGCTTTATGCTTTACTGTGGAGGGTTTTTGTCACTTTTTTTACCCACCATAACCTTAATAGTAGTGGTGATTACCTAGTCTAGTCTCAAACCTGCTTTGCCATTAAGACCAACCTCACACTGATGATACCCATCAAGGTTGAAACATGTCTGTGAGTGGGTTTAATGGCTTTGCATCTCATCCCAGCCTCTGTCTAAAAGCTGTGTTTAAAACAGCATGCATTGGCTTGAGGATTGGCTTGTGTAATACGAGCTTGAGACAAAAGGTGGCACTGAGTGCTAATTTGCATGTCATTTCCCAGAATCCCTTGCTGCAGTGGAAGCGCTGTATGCTGGGTGACAATGGAGAAAGACAGGGTTGCAGACCTGTCTAAGACATGCAAATGAACATACAGTAATATTTACAGTTGCTTTATGCTTTACTGTGGAGGGTTTTTGTCACTTTTTTACCCACCATAACCTTAATAGTAGTGGTGACTACCTAGTCTAGTCTCAAACCTGCTTTGCCATTAAGACCAACCTCACACTGATGATACCCATCAAGGTTGAAACATGGAGAAAGACAGGGTCTGGAAATTCGACATTAAGGTGACACGCAACCTTAACTCCCTCCCCCCATCCCTCCCTCATGCTTTGGTGATGTCATACATGTGCAAACATGACATCACATATGACATCAATGGTGACATCACAAATGACAACAGCAATTGTAAAATTGTAACAAACATACAACATATTTTAGAATTAATGACAAATAACACAAAGAAAACTATAACAAAGGCTTGTGTTTCAAAACTGCCAAAAGAGGAACTTTATTTTATACAGTACAAGAGAGCGGCAATTGAATTGTTGTTAGACAAAATTGCATTGTAGTAAAATATTGGGCCAATTGTTGACAAAAAAAATCCAAAAAAACCCTTGTATATGTTGGAGGGGTTATATACCGCGTCCTGAGAAGCTTGCATGCAGGGGCCAATCAGTTGTACTCATGTGTGAGATGTCTGGGTTTTTCGCCACAAGAAGTAGAATTGCACATGAGCTGATGAGCCTGTGATCAAACTGCTTTTGCAGAATTTCAGCACTGGTATCGCACAGCTTCCTTCTTTCTGTGCAGGTAAAGGCTCTCAGGACACAGTGTTTAGTCCCTCCACCACCTAGAACCTAATAATCTGAAATTACTTTCAGTATTTACTATTGTGATAAAGTGGTTAAAACAAGGAGAGTTATATGCCTACAAACTGTATGCTAAACTCTAATTAGCGAGACTAATCCATTGACTTCACTAGAGTCCCGTCCTAGAGGCATTTACACAATAGTCCCTCACTGTGTTAAGATCTAGTGGGTAATTGTACATTCCCATACAACCCCCTCCTATCCAGGCAATAGGTGCATCTGGGTTAATAGTGGCTCATTATTGTCAGTATTGTAATTGAGTTGTGATATTATTTTTACCTGTATAAACGGCTTATTGCTGTAATTAAATTGTGTGTGTGTGTGTGTGTATGTATGTATATATATATATATATATATATATATATATATATATATATATATATATATATATATATATATATATCTGTATATAAAAAAGCAAAATGCCTGCACTCCTAAGAGACAGTTACAACAAAGGGCACAAGGAAAATAGGAATAGTGCATATTTTATTTGCAGGTAAGATCAATGTTTTTGTTCAAAAATGTTAAATTATCAAAAATGTTAAAGGTCTCACCGAGTACTGACACAGCGATCTGACATGCATATAAAATATGCCCTATTTTTTTTTTTTACCAAGACAAGTGTGCATGGACGTGTGTGCGTGCATATAGTGTAGCTGGGGGAGGTCTTACCTTATAGAGAGCGGCCTTCCTTCTACATCGTCGCGTTGCCATGACAACACATCATAATGCTGCAGGAGGAAGGCCCCGCTGCGGGCATGCTGCCGTGGGCCCCACCAGAGGTAAGGTCGGCCCTATAATGGGGGGGGGGGGGAGAAACCTGCATCAGCTGGGAGCAGTGCTCAGGTGCTCAGTTACTCAGTCATGATGGTCGTAAGCAGAGAGTACCTATGTCTGCTCAGATAAATGAACTTCATATAATGGACTGCATTGTGATAAACGGGTGGATACTCATATCTTTCATATGGTCCACTTGCATCACCGTAAAAATGTGCTAATCCACTAATTCTCTTAATGTTCTCGGCATAGGTTGCACATAAATTTGTATGTCTCACTTTATACTAACTGCTGCGACCATAGAGACTGGTGACGACGTTGAAATGTTTTTAAGTGAATATATTGTTTTTTTATTTTATCATGTTAAGCACCTTTTGTGAGGGGGGTTGATGTCATCATAGGTAGAGATGTGTTGTGTTTTATGGGCTATAAATCTTTAGTATATTATATATTACATTTGAATAATCAATATATATTTCTAAAATAAATGCATATCTTGAATATTTTGTTTCTGGATGATCTTTTGAGTGCTCTTATAGTTTTCAGGGTTTTTTTTCTTGGTGTTTTGTAAACACCTCCATAAAAACACAGCGTCAGCCTATTGTTAGGATATTAGCTGCCCTTGTGCAGGAAAAGCAACATAATATTCTTGCAAATGTCTTCTTCAACTTGATGTTTCCTCTTATTAAGACCAGGGAGCTGGGAACAGGATAAAAAGCAAGGGAAATGTTGACAATGTTTTTCCAGGTGGCTTCTTTATCTTTATAAATTAATATGACCAAGGTCAAAAAGAAGACGATATTAATGACTAAAAGGGAGGTTAGAGTCTCGGCTGCACGAACAGGAGCTTCCATTCTGAAACCATCAGAACTTTGTCGCATTCGTTTCATGTGTCTGCGGAGAGAGATGAGGATGGCAAAAACGGAGCTGGAGGACATTAGGAAAGCAAGTGAAGAGGTAGCAACATAAATTGGTATAGTGCAACACAATTTGCAGTTTTTTTGAAAGAACAAATCAACGGTGGCATCTGTGGTATTTGGTGAAAATGGTACCTGAAAATCCAACGCAACGGAAAGACTAATTAAGCAGGAAACCAGTGTAGAGAGAATGAGAAGCCATGGCAACATCTTGTGGAACTTCCTTTGTAGATCGATGTAGAATCGTTGGTTGATGTTCACAATCTTCAAGCAGTAGTGCACACAGAGCCAGTTGGAAAACCAGAGATTGCAATATATTACAGCCATAAAAGAAACAGAGAAGGCTGTTCCAATAAGATGTAAATGCTCTGGTATAAAATAAGAGCACATCCTCAGGGTCCTTTGTAAAATGTTTAAGACACTGAGACCAAAGATAATCTGGTCAGAGGAGCTTAGTCTCTTGTTCTTGGTCCAGTCCAATATATTGACTCCAAGTATGAACATGTTCCCGATAACTGCAGATAGTGAAACTGTCCACTCAATGGTGTGTCTAATTATATCAATTGACATGTTACTTTGCTGATGTTCTTTTGATTCCTTTGGATGGATTGTTGAAGTATAGCTCCTGGTCACATTCCTGTTCTCTTCAGCCTCTGCATTTGGGTCGAGTTAATACTACTTAGAAAGCTTGATCCCTTATTGATATTTGATTTGTATAAAACATGCAAATGCGAGTAACGTGTTCTGAGATATCTTTATCCTCTCGTTCACATCATGCAAAGATGTTCAGGACTAGGTGGCATCTGAATACTTGGCACCGTGATAAGAGTCAGAGATGAGATAAATTACAAACAACAGCCCCTTCACCTTTGCAATGTAAAAATAGCATCTTACTTATCATCAGTAGTCACCATAACTGGAACAGGTTTACTTTGTAGTGACCTTATTAGCCTAAAAAACCCCCAATATTGTGTTACAGTACGTAGCGCTGTTACCAAGGGGAGTCTTATTCATGTTAACCTGACATCCTATTTTACCATCTTTTTTTGTCATCAGTGGGTGTATGTGACACTCCCCCTTTCCAAATCAAAATGTATATATACATCAAGTACTGTATTTATCCATATACTATTAACTACAGCTTGAATTTGTATCTACATTATATTTATCTCTGTTGGATACTCTTATGTATATTCATCCCCATATGACATGTCATCTACATTTCTCCTTTATTTATGGTTTTGTTTCAAAAGCAGTGGTACTTCCCAAGAACTGTTCATGTTACATTTAGTTTTTTTTAATCGTTCATAGCAACCATCTTATTATTCCAATCATATGGGTACTCTAATTGCGAATGAAAGGTATTTATAAGCCTTGTCATGCTAAGAAGTCAACCACCTCAGATGTAATGAGATTTGACTCACGAAACGCGTTAGGTGTGGCGTGCAGGCACTTTGATAGTAGCAGTCTGGTTGCAGGCATTTAGCAGGCTCCTGAAGTCAAGAAGCGACATCCTGGTTGACATCATCACGTCGCGACCAAGCATTCTCACATCTGAGCATCGACCGACAGAGATTATTTATTTATTTCTAAAATGTTTTACCAGGAAGTAATACATTGAGAGTTGCCTCTCGTTTTCAACTATGTCCTGGGCACAGAATTAAGATGAGAAATAATACATGGTTACAAATACATAGTTACATAAGTGAACAGGGCATACATTATATACAATACATTGCATGCACAGTTAAAGAAAATATATATTATAGGCGTATGTAACAGTTACAGACCAGATTAAAATGTGAGACAGCTTTAGTTTTGAAAGAAATTAGACTGGTGGTGGCTGTGAGAGTCTCCGGGAGACTGTTCCAGTTTTGGGGTGCATGGTAAGAGAAGGAGGAGCGGCCGGATACTTTGCTGAACCTTGGGACTATGAACAGTCTTTTGGAGTCAGATGATCTCAGATGATAAGTGATGATCAATCTTGTTCTTTCTTTGAGCATTTCGCAGTGATGTGTGTTGTAGTTGCATTGGAGAACAAAACTGCATATTGAATTGTAGAGGGTATCAAGTTTGCTGAGTTGGGTTTGGGGGGCTGAGCCATATAGTATGTCCCCATAGTCTATAATTGGCATTAGCATCTGCTGTGCAATACGCTTTCTGACCAGCAGACTTAGGGAGGATTTGTTCCGGTAAAGTACACCTAGTTTGGCATAGGTTTTGGATGTCAGGGTATCAATGTGCATCCCAAATGTTAAATGGGAGTCAAACCACATGCCCAAGTATTTAAAACTAGTAACAGGAGTTAGGGTGGTATTAGCTTTGGTTCTGATCTGGAGTTCAGTCATTGGAAGCTTTAAAAACTTAGCCTTGGTCCCAAACACCATTGTTACAGTCTTGTCAGTGTTTAAAAACAGTTTGTTTTGGGAAATCCAATTTTCAAGTCTCAAAAAGTCAGACTGAAGTATGTGTTGAAGGTCAGAGAGGCTATGGCTGTGTGCATATAGGATTGTGTCATCTGCATACATGTGTATTGAAGCTTCCTTACAAGCTGTAGGAAGATCATTGATGAACACTGAGTTGGAGGCTGAGAACATTGGCACAGCAAGAACGCCAAGGACTAATAGGTTTTATAGAACTTATGCCTGGAAAGTGCAATCATTTAGAACTTTTTAAACTTTTTCCAAATAATAAAACAATAAAAAAGAAGGAAGGAAGCTGTGCCATGCCAGTCCTGAAATTCTGCAAAGGCAGCTTGATCACAGGCTGTGGAGTTCTACTTCTTGTGGCGAAACACTCAAGCCTCTCACTTACAGTACAGTATGTGAATACAACTGATCGGCCCCTGCAGGTAAAGCCTCTCAGACGCAGTGATCAGCACCTCCACCATCTACAACATGCGATTTGCTATATCACTAATAAGCTGAAATTGACTATTGGGATACAAGTGGTTAAAACAAGGAGAGTTATATGCCTACAAACTACAGTATATACTTGACGCTAATTAGCGAGACTAATCCATTGACTTCACTAGAGTTGCGCCCTAGAGGCATTTACCCAATAGTCCCTCACTGTGCTAAGATCTTGGGCCTCTTGGGAGAGAGGTCACGTAGGACTCTGCATGTTTCTGGACTTTTCTGAGGAACAACCCCCTCCTATCCAGCCAATAGGTGCATCTGGGTTAATAGTGGCTCATTATTGTCAGTATTGTCAGTCTTGTGATTCACATATTTTGCTCATGAGCTTATTTTATAACCTATGTTTCCCCCTGTTTATTTGTATCTGTCTTTATCAATATGAATATGTATGTATTTGAATGCTATTTCACCATATAGTATTGTTATATGAGTAGTATTGAACTTTCAGCCTCCATATTAAGATCCAGGGGTAGTATAATCAGCGATTGATTGAATAAGCTCCTTGTATAGGTTGTTAGGCAAACGGGAGGGCATATACATCACTCCCCAAGAGCTACTCTGCATAATCCTTTGAGAAAGTCGCTTAGTAGTGATGAAACACGTCAGGACCCTCCCATAATATCACGACGATACGATGTCATCACGCAGGAGCGCGGTGTGGCTGAAGGGCCCTCGGAGCAGATATTGATAACCGTGAGTTGGAGACCCTCTGTGAGCAGCACTTGGAGCAGTATTTGGAGTTCCCCGAGTATGGCTCGAGTGTTCTTCTGGTACCAGCAGGCTGCTATATACAGAGAGGACCCTTACCGCGGACTCTACAGTTGGTAGTGATTTTATATTCACACATTGCCTGATTTTTATCTATCCTTGTGAGTGAGCCTTTCCCTCCCCACCCTCCTTCATTTGTTCCCCTCATTAAATGTATTTTTTACGCTATGGGGCGTGCCCTTTCTCTTCTCTTTTTAAGTTTAGCTTTGGATGTGGTTCATCCATCTGAAAGCTTCCTTGTGCCCCTCTCCCTAAGCTTCTCTGATATCAATTGGACATTTTAAGAACTGGTTCATGTTTGTTTTATGTTGTGTGTATTGTTTGTCTTACATATTGTACGTCATGTATATATCACTTGTAACGGGTATTCCCTATGAATACAACCGCTACTACCTGCTGTGCAACCTGTGTGGTTCTCAGGAGCCTAAGCCTCCGCTTGGGGAACCTGGGGTACATGCATGCTATACATCTCGTGGTGCAACGCCTCCACCTGGGAGGGATTCCACCGGAGTGGAAGAAGGCCCTCACAGGAAACAATCACACAAAGCGAGCAATATAAAACAGGACTGTCTTTACTGCATATCATAACGTATATCATCACATATCAACACAACCTCCATGCGCCACGGCGGACGCTAACCACTCTGTGCCATGGCGGACGCTAACCACTCTGCGCCACGGCGGACGCTACCACCTCTAGGCGTCACGGCGGACGCTAACCTCCCACAGAGTGATCCCACCCCATGTCCAGTAACCCCCACCCAAATGTCTCACACCCCCAAAGTCAAATACCACGGTGCATGTGTATGTGTGACTGCGCAGCCACTATGTCTGGTGATAGGCCTGGTTGGTGCACGTGAGTTGCAGGTTACCTGCCCGGGCTCCAGCCACGGGTACCGCGATATCACTGGAGATCCGCCCGATCCGACGTTGTCCTCCACACCGCGTTGGGTGAATTCCAGCGCGGATAATATCACCTTAGTCCCAGGGTCTTTGATGGTGTTCTGAGCCCAGAACCCACCTCGCAGGGCCGCACGGATTCAGCACTGTGTCCCTGACTAAGCAACCAATTAATGGGGCAGTGTCCCTATCTAGGGCCTGTCCCTAAGCTCCACAAACTACTAGGTGGCTCAGGACCTAACTGGGACCTTGGGGGCTGCTGGCCTAATGCAGAGGGTCACTGACCCCTGCATCCACCTCTTACCCCTAGCTGGTCCGGATCCTGACTGTCTGCGTGCTGCCAAAACCCTGCGAAATGTATCCTTATTCCTGCAGGGCCATACCTCAGCCCTATTGGCTCCCTGGGGTCATGTGTCTCTGCCCCTATGCACCCTGGGGGCTGGCAGTCTCCTCTCGCGCATGCGCGAGCTATCTGGGGCCTTCCCGCGCTGTCTGTGTCACTGCGCATGCGCAACAGACCTAGGCATGGCGGCGCCCTGCTCCTTCAGCCGGCCCGATCGCGTCCCCGGCAACCGGCCCGCTCGCCGCTCGCGTCCCTAGCTACCAGGGATTCCTCTCTACTCGCGCGCCGGCCCCCCCTCACTCCCTCGCACACAGCGTCTGGCCAAAAGGGAGGAGGGGGTCAGCCACGACAGGGGGGACCTGGCTACACACTATTGTAGCAATTGGACAAAAACACATTCACATCTTGTACTCTAATATATTTTTATTATCTTTAATCACTATCACATTTAATATACTGTACACCTATTTACTGATTATTTATATAGAATCAACTGGCGCTACTATTTTTGCTTTGTTTATACAGTATATACTAGGTGTGTAGTAACCAGGGGGATCCTGATGACAGAAAAGAGACAGCACACCGCAAATATACAAAAAGATGTGTATTATGAACACCAGGCAGCCAATGTTTTGGTCCTCGTAGAGGGACCTTCCTCAGGGCGGTGCCAGGTCATTCCGCTTCGAATGCAAGTACAATCCAGGTGTTTTGGCTGTTAAACCATTTGGTTTGTCCCTTGTTTTTAGAAGTGATTTGCAATAGTGATTACCATTTTTTTCTCACATTTCATTCCGCTTCTTCTGGACACGTCAAACCGTGTGGTTCGGCAATTACAACTTGAGAGCTACTGACATAAGAAATAGTTGTAAGACATGAAGATCCATATATCTACAGTTTATATCTAGTATATTATGGAGATGGCAAAAGGACGAACCCTCAGTTCCAATGCTGTACAAAAAAAGGCAAGTAGTCAGGATTCCTGCTTTAATCTTTTTGCTATATTTAAGTTTTGTTCTATATTTTTTACAACAGCAGAGCAATATTAATTCAATTAAAAGTAAGAAACTGGAGCATAAAGTAGTATATTTAGAGTTAAAAAAGGAAAGAGGATATAACATTAGATATAATACAATAATCAGCAGCTATATAGTTATATGTTAAATACTAATTACCATTTAAACTAGAGCAAATAAAAATATCACTTGTAAGCACATTCACACATCTCAGACAGGTCTGCGGCCCAGTCTTTCCCCATTATCACTTAGCATACAATGCTTCTGCTGCAACAAGGGATTCTGGGTAATGAGCGCAAATTAGCACTCAAAGTGTGTCACTCTTTACTTCTTGTCCCTTTTAAAATGGACAACCCCAATAAGCTTATGCCTGCCATGTTACACACATTTTTTTTTAACACATCCTGGGTTGAAGAAGCAAAAATATAGAAAGTATTCAGATTCCAATATGTCCACTTTGGGAAGCAATTTATCTGATCCTGGCTCATGTTTGCAAAGCTAAAGAGTTATTCTGTAAGACACCTCTAGTGAAGGGGCCATAACGTGTCTTTCTGCCCTGGTGTCTTATGGAGTAGGGCCAACTATTAAATAGGGCCGTTGTCTCTTTACCCATCAAGATGACATTATTAAGAAGACCATTTTATCTAATTAATTTAGGAAATGGAGACAAGTCATCTTAGTCCAAAAAATATTACAGGGTTACTGAGCTTGAACAAGAACAACAGCATTAAACCCAAGCCAATATCTTCTCCAGCTTGGTGTTTTCTCTATACTGTATGCCCAGAGGACCAAAGACGCACAGGAAACACGATAGTAATGACACGTTTCCAGATGTATTCCTCTCTTTTAAAAATCAATATCTTTCCAATGGGTTTCGATTATTATGGTTCCTAATGGTACAATCTTTAAAGAATACTTGACATTTAGTGCTTAAGAATATTTACGGACACCTTATAAGTGTGGGTAAAATGTAAGTGCACCCTCTTTATATAGGAGCTATTTATTTGGATAAACATACCTGGTCAGTATTATCGGTTAGTCCCTCATTGGGGATTTTAATAATCACTGTAAATATTTTCACAATGCGTCGTTGTCAATGATAAATAAAACGTTATTATTTTCATTATATATTTTGTTTTGTCCGTGTTACATATTAGGTGTATTAAATACCTTTTCCTATAGGAATAATGAGATCCCTTATGATTACATCGTATAAAAAACCCCATTAAAATATGTACTTTGAGTGCAAAATATAGGGACCTGATGTGAGAGCTATACCTCACATACAAAGTTATTGAGTAACAAGTAAAAACATCAGCTGTGCGGCGTAAAATCAATTTACATTGTGATGGGAGAGACCAAGTGTTGCATTTGGTGACGATTTTTCTGGTAGGTCCCATGTAAAGACCCAAAACAGCACCTCAGTGTAAACTGAGACAGTATACAGACAGAATAGATGTTATAGCTATCAATTACTGACAGAACTTCCAAAGTCACATCACACAATGCCTTATCGGGGAGCAACTTTGGAAACTCCCGCTGTAGTTGATAGCTATACCACCCATGCTAAGGTGCAATTTGGGGCCTTAAAAAGAGTGCAGTCCCCACAGCAGCTCAGGAACCTATCATACTGCCTGGGAACCACCATTAATTAAAAACATGTGGGGCGAACCCCCTGTTGGGAATCATTGGTCTAATCCAATATATTCAAAACAAGAATGACAATGTTCCCTGGAACTGAAGACCCCAAAGCGACCAAGCCAGTGCTTACTATGACAGAAGTGGCTCCTATACCACTGTGCTTCAAACTAAGCATTTGCTTTTGCTTTGCTCACACGTTATTCTACAATTTCATCTACTAAGAAAGCTTGATATGTAATTATACTGTGATTTGTGAAAGATGCAAATGACATCTGCATGCAATCAGATACCTATATTTCCTGGTACATAGTTTGCAAATATTTTCTCTGTTCGGTAGGATCGGAAAATTGCAAACAGGAGTCCCTCAAGTTTGAATATTTTAACAGTCAAAGCAAGAGAAAAAGAGCTCAAAGTTATTGTACCAATATTGGTTGTGGAGAAATGTAGATTTGTTGTAGATTGTGATACCTGTTAGGGGACAAACAATTTTTTTTCTAGATTCATTTATACTGTACAGAGCTTTCCAAACGTTGTAGGTTTCTTCTTCAAGGGGATCACTCCATGGGGCAGATTCATTAAGTGCTAGTACAGGTTCAGCGCACCCAATCGAGTGTTAACTCCCAAGTCGATGGAGTTAACACCGGACCAAGTGCACTAACCAATACCGGCGCTTGATTAATCTGCCCCTAAAAGGCATTAGATGTCTCAATAATAGTCATTTTTTGTACTTTTATAGTAATATTTGTCTTTCAAACACAACCTTTAGAGTGTCCTAATAATGGACTAGGTACATCAAGGGAAATTACTAGTTTTCTAGGGGAAAATTAGGCGGACTTCTCCGAGTGGAGCTCCCTCCAGTTTCTGGAATCCGGACATCAGTGATGTCATCTCCAGACAAGATGTGCTTTTTATGGTGTTGATTTTCTTTGATAAATCTGGTGATGTTTTTGTTTTTTTTGGACAAGTTTAACTTCTGATTTGTAGCCTGAACACTTTAACCAATAGCCCTTGCAGAATTTCCCTTGTGTGTGTAGTTTTTCAAGAGCAATATGAAATAGACAATATCACATTTTATGTTAAATATTCACAATATTAGTTGTACTGCTTCTATATTCTTCCTCTCTTAAAATTAGAAAGAGAAATATATCAAATATATCATTAAACATGGCTGTTCAGCGTCACTTACTAATGTGTCTGAATGTAATTTTGCTATGCAAACATTGGAGACAAATGCTTAAGACTACTTAACAAATCCTGAAAGTTACATCGTGAAATATAAATCCACCTTCTATAGCCAGGAGATCTCAGCAAAGACAACACAAAGAGTCATAACAATCTGGTTAAGAATCACAATAGATAAACAAGGGAATAGGTCAACACTGTCCGGAGGAGATCTTTGTCATGGCCCAAGTGGAAACTCAAACTGAGAGAATCCCTCTCAGAAAAACACACCATCAGCCTATTGCTTGGATATTAGCTGCCCGTGTGCAGGAGAAGTAACATAACATTCTTTCAAATGTCTTCTTCAGCTTCATGTTTCCCCTTATTAAGATCAGAGCGCTGAGGGCAGGATGAAAGGGAAGAGCAATATTGATAAAGTGCATCCATCTATCTTCTGCTATAACAATGTACAGAATCATAATAAAATAAATGAAGATATTAAGGACTAAGAGGGAGGTTAGTGTCTTGACTGCACGAACATGAGCTTCAACACTGGGGCTTCTGAAACCATCAGCATTGTGTCGCATTCGTTTCATGTGTCTGTAGAGAGAGGTGAGGATGGTCAAGACTGAGATGGAGGACATTAGGAAAGCAATTAAAGACAATGCAACATATATTGGTACTATGTAACAGGTTGTGCATGTCAACAAATCCTTATGGTTGGCATATGTAGTGTTTGGTGAAAATTCTTTTGGATTATCCCACACAATGGAAATCATCATTAAACATGAACCCAGGGTCGATAGAATGAGAAGCCATGGTACCATCTTGTGGAACTTCCTTTGTAGATCAATATAGAACAGTTGGTTGATATTAACAATCTTCAAGCAGTAGTGCACACAGAGCCAGTTGAAAAACCAAAGGTTGCAATATAATACAGCCATTAAAGAATAAGTGAAGACAGTTGTAACAAGATGTAAACGCTCTGGTATAAAATAAGAGCACATCTTCAGGATCCTCTGTAAAATATTTAAGACACTGAGACCAAAGATAATCTGGTCAGAGGAGCTTAGTCTCTTGTTCTTGGTCCAGTCCAATATATTGACTGCAAATATGAACATGTTCCCTATAACTGCAGGCAGTGAAACTGTCCACTTAGCAATATCTGCAATTATATTAAACCACATGTTACTTTGTTGATGTTCTCTTGATTCCTTTGGATGGATTGTTGAAGTATACCACCTGGTCAAATTCCTGTTCTCTTCAGCATCTGCTTTTGGGTCTGGTTAATACTACGTAGAAAGCTTGATCCCTTGTTGACATTTGATTTGTATTAGAGATGCAAATGCGAGTAATGTGTTCTGAGATATCTTTATCCTCTCGTTCACATCATGCAAAGATAGGTGGCAACTGAATACTTGGCACCGTGACCTGAGATGTGATAAATTACAAATAACAGCCCCTTTTCGCCATTAGCATTTAAAAATAGCATTTTATTTATCATCAGTAGTCACCATAAGTGAAACAGGTTTACTGAGTAATGATTTTTTTAGCGCAAACATTCACAGTATTATTCCATTTGGAGCCTCTTGTTCATATTTACCTGCTGGACAAAGTAACAAACACACAGATACCCAGCAAGCTCTCAGAAACCCCCCAAAATTACCACAATATATATATATATATATGTATACAAGTGTCAAAAGGAGTGCTCCTGGGCGTGGTTAATTGTATAAAACTAGAAACAAAGAAGTCCAGAGCAAAATCCAATGTGACAAAAATACACCCAGGCGTTAAAGCTCACCCCTCCCCACTGTCCAAGTAAGCAGGTTTTCTTTTCATGCAGCTGGTGGCGACAGGTTCAATACCAGGACCATCCTTCCTCTAATTATAGAGGTAAAAAAAGGATTTTAATCAGTTAGTGTTAGGACCTGCGATATTATGGTCAGGCCTTGAAAGTGGCTCGCAGGCTTATACGCTTTGGCCAAAGGGTTAACTAAATTACCCTTTTTCAAGAGATGGTTCTGTGCAGAGGGGAGCAGCTCTTGGGCACCCCATCAAGCGCTCGCCTTTGGGTCGACGCAGATGTGATAAAAGTAAATATAGGGGCAATGGAATTCTCTGAAGGGTTTGTAATCTGATTGGCATATACAGTAGCACTGACCATATATACAGCTGTTTATAGAGTAAGCATATATACAAATGAAATGACGGAAGATGCAGATATTTTGCCCCAGCAATAAAATTATACATAGGCAACAAAATCTAATTATACATAACGAGAATGGAATCTCTGCCCTGAAGAGCTTGCAATGTTAGTGACTAGTAGAAAAATGTGTTAAGTTTAAACCTATCTCTGTACAAATAAACTTCTCACTAAGATTTTCCCTTCCACAGAAAAGACAGAAAATAAAAGGGATTAAGAGATATTATAAAAGGATGAGAGCAGGTGATAGATAAGTAAGTATGGTGTATAAATGTATACACAGATTATACAGTAAGAATAAAGACTTTTAAATACAAGGGAATCCAGATATACAGATGCAGCCACGAGTATTCGAACACTTGCCTTGGAAAATCTGGGGCAATCTTCCAGTAATCGTATTAACTCAGCGGGGGTCCCTGGCAGATAGATATAGTTGTAAAATTGGTACAGGGGATAAAAGGGCTGGTGAGTTTCAGATTCAAATAGAGAAGCTTTAATATCACCAAACATCAGCGAACGGCAGCAAACAGCTCACACCCTTTAACTGCCCTTGGGCTGCGCCAAAGGCTGTCCACCTTTGGGGCGACACAGATTGAATGCAACTGAAAGTTTCTTTGTGAAATATAATTCCACCTTCTATAGCCAGGAGATCTCAGGAAAGACAACACAAAGAGTCATGACAATCTGGTTTAGAATCCCAATAGATAAACAAGGGAATAGGTCAAAACTGTCCACTGGAGATCTATGTCATGGCCCAAGTGGAAACTCAAACTGAGAGAATCACTCCCAGAAAAACACACCATCAGCCTATTGCTTGGATATTAGCTGCCCGTGTGCAGGAGAAGTAACATAACATTCTTTCAAATGTCTTCTTCAGCTTCATGTTTCCCCTTATTAAGATCAGAGCGCTGAGGGCAGGATGAAAGGAAAGAGCAATATTGATAAAGAACATCCATCTATCTTCTTCTATAACAATGTACAGAATCATAGTTAAATAAATGAAGATATTAAGGACTAAGAGGGAGGTTAGTGTCTTGACTGCACGAACATGAGCTTCAACACGGGGGCTTCTGAAACCATCAGCATTGTATCGCATTCGTTTCATGTGTCTATAGAGAGAGGTGAGGATGGTCAAGACTGAGCCGGAGGACATTAGGAAAGCAATTAAAGACAATGCAACATATATTTGTACTATGTAACAGTTTGTGCATGTCAAGAAATCCTTATGGTTGGCATATGTAGTATTTGGTGAAAATTCTATTGGATTATCCCACACAATGGAAATCATCATTAAACATGAACCCAGGGTCGATAGAATGAGAAGCCATGGTACCATCTTGTGGAACTTCCTTTGTAGATCGATGTAGAACCGTTGGTTGATATTAACAATCTTCAAGCAGTAGTGCACACAGAGCCAGTTAGAAAACCAAAGGTTGCAATATAATACAGCCATTAAAGAATAAGTGAAGACAGTTGTAATAAGATGTAAACCCTCTGGTATAAAATTAGAGCACGTCTTCAGGGTCCTCTGTAACATGTTTAAGACACTGAGACCAAATATAATCTGGTCAGAGGAGCTTAGTCTCTTGTTCTTGGTCCAGTCCAATATATTGACTGCAAATATGAACATGTTCCCTATTACTGCAGGCACTGATATTATCCACTTAGCAATATCTGCGATTATATTAATCCACATGTTACTTTGCTGATGTTCTCTTGATTCCTTTGGATGGATTGTTGAAGTATAGCACCAAGTCAAATTCCTGTTCTCTTCAGCATCTGCATTTGGTCTGGTTAATACTACTTAGAAAGCTTGATCCCTTGTTGACATTTGATTTGTATAAGAGATGCAAATGCGAGTAATGTGTTCTGAGATATCTTTATCCTTTCGTTCACATCATGCAAAGATGTCCAGGACTAGGTGGCAACTGAATACTTGGCACCGTGACCTGATATGTGATAAATTCCAAACAACAGCCCCTTTCGCCATTAGCATTTAAAAATAGCATTTTATTTATCATCAGTAGTCACCATAAGTGGAACAGGTTTACTGAGTAATGATTTTTTTAGCGCAAACATTCACAGTATTATTCCATTTGGAGCCTCTTGTTCATATTTACCTGTTGGACAAAGTAACAAACACACAGATACCCAGCAAGCTCTCAGAAACCCCCCAAAATTACCACAATATATATATATATATAGCACTCTCTTGAGAAAGGTCCTGTGTCTAGGACCGAAACGTCGGTGATTGTGCCAGTTTTTTCTTCTAATACACGTCTTTTGATATTCCTGAGTGTGCTGTCTCTTCCTTGCTTTGTGGCCCTGGGATCCTGGATCTACCTGGATCTACCTGGTAAGGAGTCTATTTATATATATAAATATACAAAAAGCAGGACAACTACGTAGAACTAGAAACCAGAACTGACTCTTCAAGACAGATACACAACCTTAACCCAGAAGAGCCCACAGCCTGCCATGGAGTTATAAACCTGTCTGATTATAAACTCTCAAAACCTGAGACCTCAGTTCTCTCCAAGGGACTAACATTCTGTCCCACCACCAAACTGGATCAATTCCAATTATTCTCAGACCTAGAAGAATTCTTCAGGAGACTACGACTGAAAGAATACTTCCACAAAAAAGAGAGCACCCCCATAATGACAGAGAACAACAACAAGAAGAAGAACACGTACTTCACACCACCAACAGGACGCAACATCATACTTGACAGCTACATACAGAGCTTAAGATCACAAGTTTCCTTACTAGCATCAACACAGCAGAAAAAAACTATGTATAACCTATCCCCCATGGAGAGATCTGCAATCAAGGAACTGCGAAACAACCACAACATCACCATCAAACCAGCAGATAAAGGAGGCGCAGTGGTGCTTATGAACACAAATAAATACATAGAAGAAGGCAATAGACAACTCACAGACAACACCTACTACAAGAAACTCAAGCATGATCCAACCCAGGAATATACAAAGCAACTCATGAATCTCATTCAAACATTCCCTAACCACCTGCAACCACAATTGAAGCAACTAATACCTGACAACCCAGGAGTTGGGATCTTCTACTGTACATGCTTCCCAAAATCAACAAACCAGGAAACCCCGGCAGACCTATTATAACAGGTATGGATACACTCACGGAACAAATATCAGGCTTAGTGGAGAATATCCTCAGACCTTTAGTCAGAAGCACCAACAGCTTCATACAAGATACCACAGATTTTCTCAATAATCTTAACAACATCAACCAACTACCATCCAACACACTACTAGTTACCATGGATGTAGAATCCCTTTACAGCAACATCCCCCACAAGGATGGTATTGAGGCATGCCTGCATTTCCTTACAACATTTCCCCTGGATCAGAAATACAGCGCGGATGTAATTACCAAACTGATAGAATACATCCTCACACACAACTACTTCAGCTTCAACAAGGAAATGTACCTACAACTAATGGGGACTGCAATGGGTACCAAAATGGCACCGCAATATGCCAATCTTTTCATGGCAAATCTTGAACAAAGATTCCTAACTACATGCCTCCACAAACCCTACAAATACTACAGATACATCGATTTATAATATGGACAGAGGGTGAAGAAAACCTAAAACAATTCCATGAGTCCCTAAACTCATTCCATCCATCAATAAAACTCAAAATGGATTATTCTGCAAACCTAATAAACTTTCTAGACACGACAGTAACACTGAAAGATGGGAAACTACACACATCTGTATACAAGAAACCAACTGGCAGATGCAGTTACCTCCACAACTCCAGCTTCCATCCCACTCACACCAAACAAGGTATCATACACAGCCAGGCTATAAGATACCACCGCATATGCTCTGACACTGAAGACAGAAACAGGCATCTCACAACCCTGACCGAATCGTTCAGACAGAAGGGATACAAACCAAAGACTATTGCCAAAACTATTACATCTGCACTAAAAGCCCCACGAGAACACCTGCTACAATACAGACAGAAAGAACCTACCACACGCATACCACTAGTGACCACATACAACCCTACCCTAGAGGGAATACGAAAAATAATCAAAGATCTGCAACCCATGCTGACAGAGGATGCGACATTAAAAGAAATCTTTCCCAAACCTCCCATTCTTGCATTCCGGCAACCACCAAACCTCAAACAGAAATGAGTCAGCAGAAAACTTCACAACGATTTTAAAGACATGAATAACGGCACAAAACCGTGCAGCAACACACGCTGCAAACTCTGCAAACATATTTGCCAGCATCCCACAGCCAGTCACAACCATAGAAATTCAATGTTAAAGGATCATACAGCTGCACATCCACGAATACAGTGTATATGATTCAATGCAACAAATGTGACCAAGGTTGCTACATTGGGGAAACCAGCCAAAAATTACAAGGAAGAATGAATATGCACAGACACTCTATACTCCATCACGAAGAAGGAAGATACTGCTCACCTGTGGGACATCACTTCTCACAACCAGATCATTCCATAAATGATTTAAAAATCAAAATCCTCAATGGAATGTTTAAAAGCACCCAAGAACGGGAAACATTTGAGCTCAGAATGATAAGACTCTTTGACACCAAAGCCAAGGGACTTAATGTGGACATGGGTTTTCTCACACCCTACCAAAATTGTCTGTAATTATCCTGCTTGCCTCTATTCTTATCCACACTTTCTCTCCCCCCCCCTGCATCCCTTCCCCTCCCCACTTTTCTTTGACACTGTCCCTTGGCTTCAAACACTTAACACCCTATCTTATCTACAGTAAATATCTGGGTTTTTTTTCTCTACACTGTTTTAGCATTGATTCCTATGTAAATCAGTATTGCTGACCTGAAGAAGAGAGGAGAACTCTCGAAAGCTTGTCCTATGACATAAATTGTTAGTCCAATAAAAAAGGTATCACCTAATACTGAAGAACTCATTTATTCTGCACTATATATATATGTATATAAGTGTCAAAAGGAGTGCTCCTGGGCATGGCTAATTGTATAAAACTAGAAACAAAAAAGTCCAGAGCAAAATCCAATGTGACAAAAATACACCCAGGCATTAAAGCTCGCCCCTGCCCACTGTCCAAGTAAGCAGGTTTCCTTTTCATGCAGCTGGTTGCGACAGGTTCAATGCCAGGACCATCCTTCCTCTAATTATAGAGGTAAATAAGGATTTTAATCAGTTAGTGTTAGGACCTGCGATATTATGATCAGGTCTTGAAAGTGGCTCGCAGGCTTATACGCTTTGGCCAAAGGGTTAACTAAATTACCCTTTTTCAAGAGATGGTCCTGTGCAGAGGGGAGCAGCTCTTGGGGAACCCCATCAAGCGCTCGCCTTTGGGTCGACGCAGATGTGATAAAAGTAAATATATGGGCAATGGAATTCTCTGAAGGGTTTGTTATCTGATTGGCATATTCAGTAGCACTGACTGGCTGCCCACCTTTGGGGCGACACAGATTGAATGCAACTGTGGATTCAAAGTCCTTTGTCTCCCTGGCTCATTAATATTCCAGAGGATGGAGTTGACATTCCACATAGTACAAGCAAAAGCAAATGTTAATCCTTAGCACGCTGGGCAGAGGGGAGCAGCTCTTGGGGAACTCCATCAAGAACCCCTGCTATGTTAATCCGATTACTGTGAGATGGCCCCAGATGTTCCAAGGCAAGTGTTCGGATACTCATGGCTGCATCTGTAATATGGCACCAGTAATAAAATAAAGGTACAATATCATCTCTATTGATCCTGTATGTAATATGACTTTTGCATAGTACTATGTGTACAGTATAAACCTGTTTCTGTACGCCTGATCTTCTTGCTGAGATTTGCACCTGTACACATTTGGTGTTTGCCCTAATATCTACTGAACTTTGGCCTGTTACTCTTTCCAAACACTGAACACAATAGTGTGGTATGCATTGAAAATGCCAATTTCTCTTGGTTTGGGGCCAAATTGTACCATGGAAAATCATTTCTAATGAGAACTGAAGATCACTGTCTATAATAATCCCCACGTCACACATCAGGAACCGGCCAGCCTGATTCTACGGCAGTAACGGCCGTGACTAGAACCTGGGGCATCTCTTCCAGTCATTGGTATCGCCTGAGAACTCTCATTCTGACTGCTGATTGGTTGAGGTTTTGACCCATTAGTGGATATAAGGAGCACCTCAGGTTGGATGAACATAAAGCAACAGAGAGACGAGAAGCAGATATTCCTCACAGGACAGAGACACAGAGAGATCCTCACACAGCTACAGGATGGATGTGAGAATCTCCATCACTATTCTAGTGTGTCTGATGGGACCTGCCATGAGTTTTCCTTTACAGGTGAGACACTGAGCTAATGATCACATTCAGAAAACAGTCTTTGCTCTTCCTTGCCCTTAAACTGATGCGTGAGACTTACGTTGATCGTGCGTCTCCTGCCATCCACATGTCATGTATTTTGTTCCACAATTTGTTGGTTGATTTTATGAGGCAGGGATAACTAAGAATTATATGTGCACAAGTTTGAATGATTGGTTAATGCAATAATTAATAGAGTATCATGTAGATGTTTATCCAAACGTAAAAACATGTTTCTTTTGCAGACTTTCTTCCCGAACCTTGAAAAACTTGGTAAGTGACAGTCAACTTTCATAACAGACGCGTTAAGTCTCTCTTTTTTGTCTGTCTCTCTCTTTCCTTTTTTTTGGTCTGTCTGTCTCTCTTTTGATATCTATTTTTCTCTGTCTCTTTCTCTGTTATTTCTCTCGCTTTCAGTCTCCCTCTCTTTTACTTAATCTCTCTCTTTGTTGGCTTCCTACTATCTCTTATTTTGTCTCCCTCTCTCTAATTTGGTGTCTCTCTCCTTTTTGTTCTCTCTTTATTGTTTTTTCTCTTTTGATCTCTCTCTGTCTCTTCTTGGCCCTCCTCTCTCTTGGTTTCACTGTATGAAATGTTTAAACCTATTCCTGCACCCCATATCTTCATGCTGAGATTTTCACCTGCACACATTGGTGTTTACCCTAATATCACTCTCTCAGTCTCCCTCTCTCTGGCTCCCTCTCCCTCTTTTGGCCTCTGTCTCTTAGTCTCTCTCTCTCATTCTCTTGTAGCCTTTTCTATCTTGGTCTCTCTTTCTCTGTTGATCACTGATTAGGTTCTCCTATTTTCCAGGTGATAAAGAGGCATCAGACACAAAGGACATCCTAAATGGGATAGCAAAATCAAATCCGGGTAAGAAGAGCAATGAGGTCTCTCCAACCCTCTGTCTCTTTTGGACTCTCTGTTTCTCTGCCTCCCTCTCCCTCAGTTTCAATCTCTCTCTCTCTCTTATTTGGTCTCTCTCTCTTACAGTATTTGGTCTCTCTCTTTTAGACTCCCTATTGAGCTCTCTCTTGGTCTCTCTCTCTCTCTCTTTCTATTTTGGCCTTTGTCTCCTGGTGGTCTTTCTTCCTCTTTCTGGCCTCTGTCTCTTGGTCTTCCCTCCCCCTCTCTCTTCATGTTGGTCACTGACTAGGTTCTCTTCTTGTCCAGGAGCTAAAGAGGCATCAGACACAAAGGACATCCTCAATGAGATAGAAAAATCAAATCCTGGTAAGGTCTTAATACATCAGTCCAAAATATAACAGTTAGCAAGAGACTTTGGAGAAGCAGGAACAGACTGTTACCTCAGCCAGAAATGTTGTTCTTTTAGACCAGTTGGGTGAAAACTATAACATCTGATTCCAGTAGTTCAAACATTAAATAATTATATATTAGGTCCGGAAAGTATCTTAGCTAATTTCTCCAACCAGGTCAAAGTAACGGGGTACATTATCGTACCTAAAGTTGCTTAGATAATGACAAACTAACTATAAGTGTCACAGGTAATAGATTGATTGGTAAATAATGTAGAAAATTCAACGCTCGTGCTGCGGATGTGTAGTAGATTGGAAATGTGAATCCCTTTGCAGCATGTGTGCGGAGCGTCTCCCCAGTAAGCTCCTAAATTGGGGTGACCCCCGGAGGGGGGCACCTTGAAAGAAAAGAAAAGAATGCACACAATGCGCACCAGGGATTAATAATAATGAATAAATTTATTAATAAAAAGTAACCGAGGGGATCCAACCCCACCTCAGTACATATGAGTCAGAGAACTAAGTGCAAATAAGGAAGGCCCAACCCTAAGGTTATTTGTTGCTATCCAATTAAACTAAGTCCATCAAACGCATAACACACAGTAAAACAATGAAATAAAATAATAAAACGACAGTGTTCAATATTCAAGATAAGTGAATCTTGAAAACCTATAATATAGTTAAACAGCTGTCTACAAATGGCAGGGGAGACGGAGACTTACACAGAAGCCCAGAACGGGTGCCGCGGTGAACGTATAGAGACCCGGATCACGCCACCGCAGAGGTCTAAACACCACCGGAGCTTCCAGCAAACGCCGTCTCAGCCTGTCAAGAACATGCGCAGAGTGACCTGTCGTGACCTCAGAGGTCACGACAGGTCACTCAGAGGTCACAACCACCTCAGAGGTCACGACAGGTCACTGCGCGTGTTCTTGACAGGCTGAGACGGCGTTTGCTGGAAGCTGCGGTGGTGTTTAGACCTTTGCGGTGGCGTGATCCGGGTCTCTATACGTTCACCGCGGAACCCGTTCTGGGCTTCTGTGTAAGTCTCCGTCTCTCCCTGCCATTTGTAGACAGCTGTTTAACTATATTATAGGTTTTCAAGATTCACTTATCTTGAATATTGAACACTGTCGTTTTATTATTTTATTTCATTGTTTTACTGTGTGTTATGCGTTTGATGGACTTAGTTTAATTGGATAGCAACAAATAACCTTAGGGTTGGGCCTTCCTTATTTGCACTTAGTTCTCTGACTCATACAGTATGTACTGAGATGGGGTTGGATCCCCTCGATTACTTTTTACTAATAAATGTATTCATTATTATTAATCCCTGGTGCGCATTGTGTGCATTCTTTTCTTTGATTGGTAAATAAATAGATTATAACTAGATTACAGTATAGTGTCAGGTAAATTAGTTTTCATTGCATTATATATATATATATATATATATATATATATATATATATATAAATATATATATATATTTGTGTCCAATAATGTTTTACTAGGGAAAGAGGTGTTGAATCCCTAAGCAAAGAAAAATTGACGTATACATTAACTACAAGGAATAATTCAGCTTTAAATAAACAAATGTGGTACAATTAAAAAAGCATTCATCCACTCCCAGGCAGTATTTCAGCCCCCTCAAAAACAGTGTTCAAAGGCAGCACAAAATATCCCTATTTGCTGATGATGTCATACTAACCCTCTCCAAACCTCAAATCTCCCTACCCAACCTTCATAAAGAACTCCATGAATTTGGACAAATTTCAGGATATAAAATAAACCAAGACAAATCTGAGGCCCTGAATCTAAGCCTGCCAGAGCCAGAGGTGAAACTCCTCAAATTAAATTTTGACTATCGTTGGAGCTCCTCCTGTATCAAATACTTGGGAGTTAAGATATCGAGGACTTACCAAACTCTTTACCAACATAACTATCCGGCACTGTTCAAAAAAATCAAACAAGATCTAAACAAATGGGGAGGATACCAAATATCATGGACCGGGAGGATGGTCTCGGTTAAAATGAACATACTCCCTAGATTGCTATATTACTTCCAGACACTCCCGGTCCCCATCCCTGGCTCAGAATTAAAGAATATTCAAAAATCAATTCTCCACTTTATTTGGCAAGGTAAAAAACCTAGAGTCGCCAAAACGGTTCTTCTGGCCCCAAGGGGGAGAGGAGGACTAGGAGTCCCAGACGTATCAAGATACTACCTGGCCGCACAACTGCGACAGGCGGTGGTCTGGAACGCTAGCCCGAAACAATGCTGCTGGCTAGGTATAGAAACACAGTATGCCGGGACGCCCTCACTGCCAGCTTGCCTTTGGTCCATGAGTAAGGAAGACATGCCAAGTAACAAATTCCAATTAGGCCCAATGAGACACACCTGGGAAATTTGGACGAAATGCAGATATAAATTTAAGCTCATGTCACCTCACTCCCAACTTACACCAATCCACAAAAACCCAAAATTCCCACCTGGATGTGAGCCCAGACAATTTGACCAATTTGAAACCAAAAATATCAGAGCAATTGTTGACCTCCTGAGCTTTGGGCAGTTCCTGAGTTTCCAAAATCTACGGACCAAATATGAACTAAGAGACCTAAACGTCTTCAAATACCTACAAATTCGGCACTTCACTCAAACACTATCCCCAACGTTGGAATTTCCCCCTCTCACTGGCTTTGAAAGGCTCTGCAGAGAGCCCGGCCATCAGAAAGGTCTTATAACGCAAATATGTGCAGAGCTTGAGAAAGCCTCAGAAGCTCCGACGCACGACTATATGCTGCATTGGGCAGCAGAATTGGACATTGTTATAGACCGAGAGGATTGGGAAAGTATTTGGGAAACAGCCTCAGGAACTTCCATATGCACCACAATAAAAGAGAATATTTATAAAATCCTGTTTCGCTGGTATCTTACCCCAGCCAAAATTAGCCAAATCTACCCACTGGCCTCCGACCTATGCTGGAGAGGCTGCGGTCAACGGGGGGACATGGCCCACATCTGGTGGTCATGTCCAGAAATTCAAAAATACTGGGAAACTATACATAATCTTATAAAAGAGGTCACAGACCTCACAATCCCAATTGAACCGCTGACCTACCTCTTGGCCAGGCCCTTAGAGACACTGGACCGACCAACAGGCAAATTAATCTCCCTTATTCTCACGGCGGCCAGATGTGCGGTGGCAGCCGCCTGGAAGAAGGTGTCTCCCCCCTCCAGACAGACGGTGATAAACAGAATTAATGATGTAAAAGACATGGAGAGACTGTCTGCATTTGTGAAAAGGTCCACTACCACCTTCAACAAAACTTGGGATCCGTGGTACACACGTATGACCCAGACCAATAGAACTAATACATAAATACAGCCCTGGAGGCCATCATAGGAGATGGCAAGTGTTTGGGCGGATCAGGACGAGGGGGTGATACACCCGCTCCCCCCCCCCTCCCACCCTCCTCCCCCCTCTCTTCTTTCTCTTTCATCTTCTTTCTGTTTCAACTCCATGCTACCCCGATTGACCCCGGAGGAACAGGGGGACGTGGAGTCTCTTTCTTTCAAAATGTTAAAAACTGTATTAGGCCACAAATGACCTGTTTTAACAAATTTGTTAACAATTATTATTGCCTAATAAAAATTTTTGGAAAAAAAAAAAAAAAAAAACAGTGTTCAAACTAAGTGTATTTGCGGCAGTGCCTTTGTGTGGGTATATCAGTGTGTTAATGTGTGTATCAGTGTGTCTGTACGTATAACAGTGTGTCTATGTATTAATGAACAATTGGTTAACTGAGGAAGAAGTTCATAAGCGACTTGAAAAATTAAAGTAAATAAGGCACCTGGCCCCGATGGCATACATTGTATTGTATTGTATGTCTTTATTTATATAGCGCCATTAATGTACATAGCGCTTCACAGTAGTAATACATGTGGTAATCAAATAAATAACATACATCCAAGAGTTCTCAAGGAGTTAAGCTCAGTAATAGCAAAACCATTATATTTAATATTCAAGGACTCCATTTCCATAGGCTCAGTACCACAAGATTGGCGTAAAGCAGATGTGGTGCCTATATTTAAAAAGGGAGCTAGATCACACCCGGGGAATTACAGACCTGTAAGCCTGACTTCAATAGTAGGGAAACTACTTGAAGGTTTAATACGGGATAATATTCAGGAATACCTAATGGAAAACAAAATTATTAGTAATAGTCAGCATGGATTTATGAAGGATAGATCTTGCCAAACTAACCTTATTTGTTTCTTTGAGGTAAGTAGGAATTTAGACCAGGGTAATGCAGTTGATGTGGTCTACTTAGATTTTGCAAAGGCTTTTGATACGGTTTCACACAAGAGGTTGGTGTACAAAATAAAGAAAATTGGACTCAGTAATAATATATGCACCTGGGTTGAAAACTGTTTAAAGGACAGACAACAGAGGGTTGTCATAAATGGAACTTTTTCAGGTTGGGTTAAGGTCGTGAGTGGAGTACCTCAGGGATCGGTACTGGGTCCCCTGCTTTTTTTTTTTTGTTTCAATTTTTTTTATTGTTTTGGAGAGACATAACAAATATATAGTCTTGGAATACATGTGATGTTTTAACAGTGTCACTTGTCCATACAACAAAGGGCATTAACAGGTCGTCATCATTACTGAAATAAAATATTTGCTATAACACGGTTTTTGAATAAGTGTGGTCTGTCTTCTTATTTCCGGTTGTGTTAGGGAAGCAGCTGCTTCCTTAGGCGTCTCTCATGAGCTTAACAAAGGAAAGAGAAGAACGTAGAAAAGAAGAAAAAGAAGGGGAGGGGGGGAGGGCAAGCGCATTTGTCTGGTCTTTCTGTATTTATTTTTATGGGGTCCCTAATTTCCTGGCCATATTTCCCAAATTTTGTGAAATTTGTCAGTTTTCTGGCTCAACTGTGCTGTGAGGAGCTACATCATCTTTATTTCCCTTAGTCTCCTTAGGACCGTCTGCCTAGAAGGCGCATTCACCTTTTTCCAGGCAGCCGCAATAACACAGCGGGCAGCCGTCATTACATGAGTTATCATCTTACGTTCTGCCGTTCCTAATTCATCTATTGGTTTGGCCAGCACCATGGTCAGCGGTTCCACCTCAACCTCCACCGCTAGGTACTCTCTGATCAATGTTTGTATCATGACCCAGAATACCTGAATTTTTGGGCAACTCCAAGAATATGAACCATATCTCCTTTTTGCCCGCATCCCCTCCAGCACAAATCCGGGGAACCGGGGAAGATCTTAGCCAGCCTGCTCGGGGTTAGGTACCAATGAAATAGAATTTTATAAATATTCTCTTTGATAGTGGTGCAGATTGATGTTTTTGCAGCTACCTCCCAAATGCCCTCCCAGTCTTCTCTATCGATCTCTGTATTCAGATCTTCTGCCCATTTGATCATATAGCTATGTTGGGAACAACCCGCTGATCGCGCCACGCCCAGATATATCTCTTAAATCAGCCCTTCACAGTAGTATCCTTTCCTACAGAGTCTTTCACAATTTGTTAAAGGTTTGAATGCCGAATCTTTGGAGACTGATTGCAGGTAGTGCCTGATTTGGAGGAAACCAAACACTGGTATATTTATGATTTGGTGTTTCTTCTCCAGCGCCTGGAGTGGTAGAATTATACCGTTATCTACAAAGTCGTCAGCTACCATCAACTTTAACGTCTTAAATTTATTGAGTCTCTGTGGGAGCCAGCCTGGGGGGAATTCAGGGTTATGGAATATAGGGGTTAGTAGTGTTGGACTGGCTGTCAGACCATATTTATCTTTATTTCTAGACCATATCCGCCATGTACATTTCATTGCTCCCAGTTTTAATGTTTCCAAGAGGGTCTCTCCTCCCCTCTCGGTCCACATAGCGGCCGGGAGAGAGAGAGGTCTCGTATAGGTAGACTCAAGTCCCACCCAGCAACTGGTGGTTGGATCGTTGTTCCACATTATTGCTTGTTTGAGTTGGGCCGCCAAATAGTATTTAATGATATCCGGGACTGCCAAGCCTCCGCAATCTTTCGGGGCTAGCATAATAGATCTAGCTACCCTGGGTATTTTATTTTGCCAGATAAATTGGAAAATTCTGTTTTGTATATTTTTAAGCTCCGGCATTGGAATATCTATAGGAAGTGTCTGGAAATAATACAGGAGCCTTGGTAGGATATTCATTTTGATCGTGGCTATTCTTCCTAACCAAGATATCTGGTTTTCGTTCCAGCTCTGG
Organism: Ascaphus truei; assembly: GCF_040206685.1. NCBI lineage: Eukaryota > Metazoa > Chordata > Amphibia > Anura > Ascaphidae > Ascaphus > Ascaphus truei. The sequence goes on from NC_134489.1 coordinate 29,242,324, forward strand.
AGGTCCTTTGTTAGCCTCTCAAATAAGGGTGGGTAGTTATGTTTGTATAGCGAATTATACTCCCTTGTTATTTGGATTCCTAAGTATTTGATCTTTGTGGAGTTCCACCTATATTTAAAATTTGCTTGTAGTAATTTAACTTCAGAATCCGATAGGGTTAGGTTCAATGCTTCCGACTTATCCATGTTGATTTTATATCCCGATATTTTGCTAAATTTATCTAGTTGTCTAGTTGTAGTTTGACTCTCCTATTACAATTCCGTTTATGTTTTTTTCGTCTCTAATTGTTGCTGCCAAGGGTTCGATAGAGAGAGCAAACCGAAGCGGAGACAAGGGGCATCCCTGTCGAGTACCATTCTTTATGTTTATAGGGTTTGAGTCTCCTTCTGGGAGTTTCACTATAGCCGTGGGAGATCTGTATAGGGCTTTGACCCCTTCTAGATATGGGCCCTGAAATCCATATTTAAGTAGGGGTTGGTCTAGGAAGTCCCACCTAATCCTGTCGAATGCTTTTTCCGCATCCAAGCTCAACAGGATGGCCTTTGTGGATGAGAGATGTACATGGTCGATTATGTCTATAATTTTCCTAGTATTGTCTGAGGCCTGTCTGTCGGAAATAAACCCGACTTGATCTATATGTATCAGGCTTGGGAGTATGGGGGTCAGTCTATTTGCAAGAATTTTGCTGAACAGTTTTAGATCCGAATTAAGGAGGGCTATGGGGCGATAGTTACCACACTGTAGTGGGTCTCTCCCTTCCTCTGGTATGATTGCTAAATTAGCTTTAGACATAGATGGTGGGATGACTGTTCCTTCCAGAAACGCATTAAACATATCAAGTAGATACGGGGCCAGAACCGCCTTAAATTTTTGTAGTACTGATTGGAGAATCCATCCGGGCCTGGCGTTTTGCTGGGTTTTAATTGGGCGATTGCATCTATCAATTCTTCTAGGGAGATTTCTTTATTTAGGTCTGAGAGGTTACTTTCCGAAAGTGTCGGGAGTTTACACGCTTCCAAGTATGTATAGATAGCCTCCGCGTCTGATGATTTGTTTTTGGGAAAATTTAGGTTATATAATTTGTTATAATAGTCCGAAAATTCGTTCGCTATTTGTGTCTCACAAAGTGTCTTCGTACCTGATTTTGTCAAAATAGCTGATATTTGGGATTTAGCTCTCATACCTCGTAATTTGGAGGCGAGTAATCGGTCGGCTTTATTACCTTTATCGTAATAGTTTTGTTTGGTCCACCGCAACGCCCTCTCCACTTCATCCATTTGGGTCTGCTTAAATTCAGATCTAGTTTTGTCTAGCAATTTGAATAGTTTTTTCGAGGGATTAGTTTTATGTTTCTGCTCCAAAAGTTGGACTTTCTCCGCTAGCTCATTATAGAGTTTTTGCTTTATTTTTTTCTTATGTGATGCTATGGAGATGATATTCCCTCTGATTGTCGCCTTATGGGCTTCCCATAACATTGCTGGTAACTCTACAGAGCCCTTATTCAGGGTGAAGTATTCTCTGAGTTTTTGTTTAATCTCTATTTCTACATCTACTTGGTTTAACAGAGAATCGTTCAGTTTCCAATTGTATTGGTTAGTTCTATAGAAGGGGAGGGAGAATGTCAGCGAGACCGGGGCGTGATCCGACCAAGATATTGATCCTATGTCTGACTGGGAGGTTGCCAGGAAGATATCTTTAGTACCCAGAAAATAATCAATCCTTGAGTAGGTTTGGTGTGGGGGGGAGAAATAGGAGTAGTCCCGCTGCCCCTGGTGCTGTGCCCTCCAAATGTCTGTCAGGGAGAACTCCTTCATTATCTGTCTAAATTCTCTGGCATTTTTTTCCGTGACACAGGGATGTGGAGTCCCTGTGGGGCTTGTTCTATCTAGTTCCGGCATTGCTATCATATTTAGATCTCCTGCTAGTAACAATGTAGTTCGAGTTTGGGGGTCGATAAGGTCACATAGATCTCTTAAGAATTTGGCCTGGCCTTCGTTTGGGGCATAGATGTTAACAAGAGTGACATCCACCCGACAGGGTACCTTGGAGGATAATGTATCTCCCTTCTGGGTCAGCAGTCTCTTGTTTTAACAAGAATTTGACCGTATGCTTAAATAGGACTGCTACCCCTCTTTTTTTGTGGGGCATGATTCATAGTACGCCTGCGGAAAAACCCTCTGGAAGGTGTTTGGGGGGGCCGTAGTATTGAAATGCGTTTCCTGTAAAAACAGCATGTCGCCTTTTGTTTTTTTGAACTCTTGGAGGGCAAGTTTTCTTTTGGTGGTCGAATTTAACCCTCTAACATTTAAGGATATTAATTTAAGTGTCGTTTTAAGAGCCATTTATGGTTTTGGGGTGTGTAGTGCGTCCTACCTTTCCCTCCATTTTCCCACGATGGAGGGGGGACCTGCCTTCAGAGCTCCTCTTGTGATCTGCGTAGTTGCTTTGTGGAATCTCAGTGTCTGGACTTTCTGTTCGGCTCAGCTGGGTTTTGTCTCTGTTTAGCGTGGGCTGGGGGAGGTAGGTAGGGAAGGATGGGGGGGGGATAGAGAAGGAGAAAAAGAGAATAAGTGGGCGATATGTACGCCTCGTCATGGGTACCCCCACCACTCTAAGGATGGGGGGGTAGGGCATAGTGCCCCTTGAGAACCTCTCGGAACGTCCCGTCCGTGGACCCATTTGGATACACCCGGAACCCCCTGTGGTTAGTCATGTGGTCAACTGGACCTAGTTAAAAGGTAAATACGTTAACAAAGAAATGTATAACACGTTAACTGAACGTTTCCTGAGAATCAACATGAAGACCCGCCCTGTCCTTCAGTGCACTTTGGGTATTTATTCTCGATCTGGGTGGGCGCCTGCTCCCCGTATCTGGTATCTCTGCCCTCCTCTGAAGTCTATAATTCTCCAACTGGGACACCTATCCTCGATTCCATCTTAATGTCCTTTCCCTCGGTGTCTAGCTTCTCTATCTTTGGGGAATATATAGCTGGCTCGCATCTTAGGTATTGGGTATTACTACAACTGGGTTCAACCCGGGGCTATATTTTTTTGTGCTCGCATTGGTCTGCTTCGCCTACTTGCTTACTAGGTGCACCCAGTTGTCCCTGATCTGCGCCAGAGATTAAGTTTTCCTGTCACCGTGCTATGGCCCTACTCATTTATTGTGGAGTTGATGTGATGCTTCCCCACTAGATGGCCCCAGAGGCATGCAGATCTCGCCCAGGGGCTGCCGAAAGAATACTAGATACTCCTCTGCTATCTGAATCTGACTGGCATAGGTCCCCGGCCCTAGAACCAGGTAAGTGCCAACAAACCTTCCCCTCAGCCCCATCCCAGCCCCCCCTCCCCCAACCCCAACACCCGCACCCCCCCCCAAACCCCGCGATCACCCCCCCGAGGCCCATACTCAGGGCCTCTCCACCCGGCCCCCATCACGAGGAGCCGGAGAGAGCCGCGGCCACAGCCCACGGAGGGGGCAAAACCTGTCCACAAGCCGCATAGCAGGCAGCCCCAGGGGGGAGAGGACGGGGGGGAGGGCGCCCCCCATGCCCACGAACCCAGCGCCAGCGAGGGGGGTGGGAAAGGAGCAGGGCACTCCAAGCCCGGGTCCACGTGCTGCATCAGACTTTCTATTGCTATGGCCATACTTATTTATTATGAGGTTGATATGGTGTTTCACCACTAGATGGCCCCAGAGGTGTGTAAATCTCGTTTATGGGCTGTCAAAAGGATATCAGTTACTCCTCTGCCACCTGAATCTCCCTGCTGTAAATTTTAGGCCCGATACTCAGGCAAGTGCCACCATTTTAGATTGGATTCTGTTTAGGATGCATTAGTTCTGATTGCGGCACAGGCCCAACCCCCCAGCCCATTCCCAGCCCCCCCCCCAACCCCAACACCCGCGCCCCCCCCCCCTCGAGACCCCGCGATCACTTCCCCGAGGCCCATACACCGGGCCTCTCCACCCAGCCCTCAGTCCTAGGAGCCGGAGAGAGCCGCGGATACAGCACGCGGGGGGGGGGGGGGGGCAACCACGCGGAGGGGTGAGACCCGTCCACAAGCTGCAGAACAGGCAGCCCCAGGGGGGAGAGGAGGGAGGGAGAGGACCCCCCCCACGCCCGCGAACCCCACGGGGTGGGGGGGCAAAAAAAAGGGGGGGAGGGGAGACAGGGCAGGCCAAGTCCGGGCCCAGGCGCATCAGCAGGTAAATAGGCGTCAGGAACCCAGAGGCCCCCCAAGTCTCGTGCATCCTTAAGGACAGCGGCAGGATCCCCAGCGGCACAGTCCTCAGCGTCGCTGCATCCTCCTGGAGCTCCGCATGTCAGCAGGCCAGGCAAGTGCTCCTCTTATGCGTACTGCGGGTGAGACGAGCGGGGGGGATCCCCTACTCCTCCTCTGCTGGGACCCTCTGTGTGGCGATCCATTGTGATGCTCTCTGTGGTCTCGGCTGCTGGTGTTGGTGCTCTGTATTTTCCGCATCCGCAGTGTCGTCCTCTTCTCCAGCCTGTGTCAGACCCAGGCCTCGTAGGAACCGCGTGCAGTCCTCAGGGTAGGAGAGCGTATGGAATTTGCCTCCCTTATTTATCATGATTTTAAAGGGAAAACCCCAGCGGTATTTTACGTTGTTGTCTTTTAGCTTTTGGGTCAAAGGCTTTAGCTCTCTCCGTCTGTCAATGGTTTTTTTTGAGAGGTCACTGAATATTTCAAGTTTAGTGTTCTGAAACTGCACTGTGCCCTTCTCTCTGCTGGCCGTCAGGATCGCCTCCTTTGTCAGGTAGTGGTGCAGTTTAATGATGACATCTCTTGTTCTTCTGGGATCCGCAGACTTTGGCCCCAGAGCTCTGTGGGCACGGTCCATCTCCATCTTGTCGAGAGAGAGGCCTGGGACCAAATCCTTAAACAGATCTAGCAGATATGGGCGAAGCAGGTCCGCGTCAACCGTCTCTGGGATATATCTGATCCGGACGTTTTGTCTGCGGTCGCGGTTCTCTTGTTCTTCCGGTTGCTCATTGAGTGCCCGTATTTCGAACTGCATTCTGTTAATTTCGTCTTCTACAGATGATTGGGCATGTTCTAGACTGTCCACTTTATTTTTAATAGTGTCTGTGCGCTGTGAGAGGCGATTCATGTCAGTTTGCAGGGTATGCACTGCTTTAGAGAGATCGTCTTGGAAGCCTTGTCTCATCCTGGTGAACAGGTCTGCCTTGTTTATTTCCCTACACATACCGTCATTGTCGGCCGCACCGCCAGGCCCTTCCCGCGAGTTTGATGCGTCGCCATCTTGGAGTAGGCCGCAGCTCCCTGCGGGCCTCTGGCTCGTCGGGAAGTAGCTAGAGACGCTTTGTTGCGCCGGTTTCTTCGAGTGGTTAGCCATAGCTGGTGCCTTCCCTTGCTATTTGCTTCTATTTGGGAGCGTTTTGGGGTCCAGTAACCGCTATTATGTTATATTAGACTTTCAGGGGCTCGGGAGCTCTCCATCTATGTGTCCATGTGTGGTGGCGTCACCTGAAGTCCTCGGGACCCCTGCTTTTTAACGTGTTTATTAATGACCTTGAGGTTGGGATCGAGAGCAAAGTCTCCATCTTTGCTGATGATACTAAATTGTGTAAGGTAATAGAATCAGAGCAGGATGTAATTTCTCTTCAGAAGGACTTGGAGAGACTGGAAACGTGGGCAGGTAAATGGCAGATGAAGTTTAATACAGATAAATGTAAGGTTATGCATTTGGGATGCAAGAATAAAAAGGCGAATTGCACATTAAATAGGGATAAATTGGGGGAATCCTTGATGGAGAAGGATTTAGGAGTGCTTGTAGACAGCAGGCTTAGCAATAGTGCCCAATGTCATGCAGTAGCTGCAAAGGCAAACAAGATCTTATCTTGTATCAAACGGGCAATGGATGGAAGGGAAGTAAACATAATTATGCCCCTTTACAAAGCATTAGTAAGACCACACCTTGAATATGGAGTACAATTTTGGGCACCAATCCTAAGAAAAGACATTATGGAACTAGAGAGAGTGCAGAGAAGAGCCACCAAATTAATAAAGGGGATGGACATTCTAACTTATGAGGAGAGGCTAGCTAAATTAGATTTATTTACATTAGAAAAGAGGCGTCTAAGAGGGGATATGATAACCAGTGTTCGACAAATCACCCAAAAATCTACTCGCCCAACCAAAAAATATACTCGCCACCTAGTCCTGCCCCCAACCCTGCCCCTAATCCCGCCCCAACCCTAGTCCCGCCCCCAACCCTAGTCCCGCCCCAACCCCGCTTTAAAATAAAATATATTAATAAAATACATTTAATAAATTCCTAGTCAGAACATTCGTTTTTGACATAAATGTATTTATTGTATTACATTATACTACAATTAGTCCTTGTTACGTGTGTGTGTGTATGTGTGTGTGTGTAAATGTTGGATCTAGAAATAAAAGCCAGGTGTGAATGACTAGTTTCCTGAACCCCTTAACCAGTGTCTGGACGTCCCTGCTTCACAATATATAAAGCAGCAATCCCGCCTGGGATCTTACCTGATCCACAGTCCCTCAATGTCCAGGTACCCTCATTCCCGCAATGTTATACATTGGAGGGGATGTGTTCCCTACCTGTCTTCTGGGTTAGGGGGGATTCCGATGTCTTCCGTGTGAAGCTTGAGTCAGATCTGGAAGAAAGCAGTATAGGTTATTTCGGTGTAGTATAGGGCAGTTAAGATATATAGGGTAAATAAGATATCCAGATCGAGAGTGTGAGAGAGAGAGTTTGAGAGAGAGAGTGTGAGAGAGAGAGTGTGTGAGAGAGAGAGAGTGTGTGGGAGAGAGAGAGTGTGGGAGAGAGAGTGTGTGGGAGAGAGAGAGAGAGTGTGGGAGAGACTGAGTGTGGGAGAGAGACTGAGTGTGGGAGAGAGAGACTGAGTGTGGGAGAGAGAGAGTGTGTGTGGGAGGGAGAGAGTGTGTGTGAGAGAGAGTGAGTGTGTGAGAGAGAGTGAGTGTGTGAGAGAGAGTGAGTGTGGGAGAGAGAGAGAGTGTGGGAGAGAGAGAGAGTGTGGGAGAGAGAGAGAGTGTGGGAGAGAGAGAGTGTGTGGGAGAGAGAGAGAGTGTGGGAGAGAGAGAGTGTGGGAGAGAGAGAGTGTGTGGGTGAGAGAGAGAGAGTGTGGGAGAGAGAGAGTGTGTGGGAGAGAGAGAGTGTGTGGGAGAGAGAGAGAGTGTGAGAGAGAGAGAGAGAGAGAGAGAGAGAGAGTGGGAGAGAGAGAGAGTGTGGGAGAGAGAGAGAGTGTGGGAGAGAGAGAGAGTGTGGGAGAGAGAGAGAGTGTGGGAGAGAGAGAGAGTGTGGGAGAGAGAAAGAGTGTGGGAGAGAGAGTGTGGGAGAGAGAGTGTGGGAGAGAGAGTGTGGGAGAGAGAGTGTGGGAGAGAGAGTGTGGGAGAGAGAGTGTGGGAGAGAGAGAGTGTGGGAGAGAGAGAGTGTGGGAGAGAGAGAGTGTGGGAGAGAGAGAGTGTGGGAGAGAGAGAGTGTGGAAGAGAGAGAGAGAGTGGGAGAGAGAGAGAGAGTGGGAGAGAATGTGGGAGAGAGAGAGTGAGTGTGTGTGGGAGTGTGGGAGAGAGAGAGTGTGGGAGAGAGAGAGAAAGTGTGGGAGAGAGAGAGTGGGAAAGAGAGAGAGAGTGTGTGAGAGAGAGAGAGAGTGGGAGAGAGAGAGAGAGTGTGGGAGAGACACAGAGGGGAGAGACACAGAGGGGAGAGACACAGAGGGGAGAGAGGGTGGGTGACACACACACACACACACACAGAGGGTGGGTGATACACAGAGAGAGAGAGGGTGGGTGACTGACTGGGTGGGTGACTGACTGGGTGGGTGACTGACGGGGTGACTGACCGACTGGGTGGGTGACTGACTGACTGGGTGGGTGACTGATTGACTGGGTGGGTGACTGACTGACAGGGTGGGTGACTGACTGACTGGGTGAGTGACTGGGTGAGTGACTGACTGACTGTGTGAGTGACAGGGTTACTGACTGGGTGGGTGAGTGACTGACTGAGTTAATGACTGACTGACTGACTGAGTGAGGGACTGGGTTACTGACTGAGTGACAGGGTGAGTGACTGACTGACTGGGTGAGTGACTGACTGGGTTACTGACTGACTAACTGGGTGAGTGACTGACTGGGTGAGTGACTGGGTTACTGACTGACTGGGTGAGTGGGTTACTGAGTGACTGGGTGTGGGAGTGACTGGGTGTGGGAGTTACTGGGTGACTGGCTGACTGGGTAAATGACTGACTTGGTGAGTGACTGGGTGAGTGACTGACTGGGTGAGTGGGTGACTGACTGGGTGAGTGGGTGACTGACTGGGTGACTGACTGGGTGAGTGGGTGACTGACTGGGTTACTGAGTGACTGACTGGGCTACTGAGTGACTGACTGGGCTACTGAGTGACTGACTGGGTTACTGAGTGACTGACTGGGTTACTGAGTGACTGACTGGGTTACTGAGTGACTGACTGGGTTACTGAGTGACTAACTGGGTTACTGAGTGACTGACTGGGTTACTGAGTGACTGACTGGGTTACTGAGTGACTGACTGGGGTGGGTGATTTACTGGGTGTAGAATGGGATCAAATACATTAGGAATAACTGTAGACAGCATAAAAAATTGTTACAGCAGGGTGGGGGGGATTCACACACACACACACACACACACACACACACACACACACACACACACACACACACACACACACACACACACACACACACACACACACACACACACACACACACCCATGCATACACATATACACACACACACACACGACAGGGGGAAGAAGAGGAAAGGCCGCGCGACCGAGCACCACCACTGCCCCGCTCGCCAGCCCGTGACCACCTCCAGCCCCGCGCGGAAAGCCGGGACAGGGAGAGAAGGGGGAACACCCCCAATACCATCTCCTGCCCTGCGCGGGATCGTCCGGAAGCCGGGGTAAGCCGGAACAGGGAGGGAAGGGGACACACCCCCACTATCATCTCCTGCCCCGCGCAGGGATCGGCGGGAAGTCAGAGTAAGCGGGGACAGGGAGAGAAGAGGGTGAACACCCCCACTACCATCTCCTGCCCCGCGCGGGAAGCGGGGAGTAAGAGGGCTTGCAGGGAAGGAGCAGAGGGGCCGCAAGATGGAGGATTGGAGAGGACTTACTCTCCAACAGATCTCTGGCCAGAAAGAATGGACGCTCGTTGGGGGCGGGCTCATATAGAGCCTGGCCGCGCGCCCACAAAGCCTGGGAGCGCGCGCCAATCAGCAGTCAGGTAGGGGGAGTTTTTTTTTCTTTTCAGCGCGAGCAGGGAAAATTTCAGCGCGAGCAGGGAAATTAAAAAAAAAAAAACCTGTGCTGCTTGGGCCAATATTTACTCGCCCGGGGGTTAAATCCACTCGCCCCGGGCGTGTAAATTTATAGGATTGTCGAACACTGATGATAACTATATACAAATATATTCAGAGACAATACAAGGAGCTTTCAAAAGAACTATTCATCCCACGGGCAGTACAAAGGACTCGGGGCCATCCCTTAAGGTTGGAGGAAAGGAAATTTCACCAGCAACAAAGGAAAGGGTTCTTTACAGTAAGGGCAGTCAAAATGTGGAATTCACTACCCATGGAGACTGTGATGGCAGATACAATAGATTTGTTCAAAAAAGGTTGGACATCTTTTTAGATGGGAAAGGTATACAGGGATATACCAAATAAGTATACATGGGAAGGATGTTGATCCAGGGATTAATCCGATTGCCAATTCTTGGAGTCAGGAAGGAATTAATTTTTCCCCTTAATGGGGTTTTTTGTTTGCCTTCCTCTGGATCAATAAGTAAGTATAGATATAGGATAAAGTATCTGTTGTCTAAATTTAGCATAGGTTGAACTTGATGGACGTACGTCTTTTTTCAACCTCATCTACTATGTAACTACAGTATATAAATATAGACACGGATGGATAAAGACTCTAGTGCTAAGGCAATTTGTTAGATTTGGCCTAATCTGTGATGCTTTGAAAACCTAACCAAACGTACAGTATGTCACATACTTACATAGTAGATGAGGTTGAAAAAAGACATACGTCCATAAAGTTCAACCTATGCTAAATTTAGATGACAGATACTTATCCTTGTTCTTACAGTATACTGATCCACAGAAAGGAACACAACAAACACAAGTGAAATATCATCTAATGATATCTCATAAGGGGAAAAATAAATTCCTTCCCGACTCCAAGAATTGTCAATCAGATTACTCCCTCTATCGGCATCCTTCCCACGTTTACTTATTTGGTATATCCCTGTATACCTTTCCTTTCTAAAAAGATGTCCAACCTTTTTTTGAACATATCTATAGTATTGAAATAGGATATTAATATGGATTTTAAAGGAAAGATGTTGGATTTGCTTTAGTTATACATGAAGATGCAGTTATATCTTCCAAGTACAGATCCAAAGGACAGTGATTGAGGTGCAATGGTCCTAGTGGATACAGACGACCACTATTTTTTATTTGCAATCCCGTTACCACTATTTTTTTATTTACACACATATAGTTCAACTGACTATTTGAAGAAAAAATAGTCTATTTTAGGAAGTCCGTCTCACTTTCTGCTTTCTAAGTATAAATATTGTATAGATCTGTCTAATATATGGTCCAAATAGCTTTTCCGCAGTTAAACAAATCCAGATTTTTTTAATACCAGACACAGTAACACTAATTATTATACACCCCCCCCCCCCAACCACTGCCAAAAGATCACATTGCGTTTCATAAAGACATACAGTAGCGCGTGACATTGTTCCTCCAGGTTACACAGCGTGCCCCGTTTATAACAAAGAATAACGAGTTTCCAAAGGATTTAATGTCAGTGTTGGTGAATAACACAATATAACGTACCAGAGGGAACAATGTCGCCGGCTTCACCTGTAGGTAATATATATATATATAGATGATCCCAGTTAATATTACAAGATGTGTAATTGACTTCTCTGTTATTTATAGGAGCTAATGAACCATCGGATTCTCAGGACATCTTCAGCATGATTGCGGAGGCAAACATAGGTAACAATACGTCACTAACAGCAGCCGTACAATGTGGTGTTTGATCTGTGTGAAGTATGAGGGTCATAAGGGAACCGGGAAGAGTCTGAAAACAGCATTGTATGTTTGTGGTTCTCAATGACAAGTGACACATTGCGCTGTGCACCGTCTGTGCATGTGTAATATACCGAAAAAACAGGTCACAAATATAATATGTATACGAATACTATTTTTCTTATACAGCAGTGTGCTTAGAGTTTTGCAGGCACAATAAGTCCCTGCCCCATAGAACTTACAATCTAATTTTGGTGCCCGAGGCACAGGGAGATACAGTAACGTGCTCACACGAGCAGCTGACACTGGGATTTCAACTGGGTTCAAGGGCAGTGACTACCATACTATATTCATATATAGCATTAGCACTAAGCTGCTTCCTCAGCCCATCGTATATTTATAGTAATATATTGGGGCACTAATTTATTTCTGTAGCTGTTATTGCTTGTAATGCCTGTAAACCACTTCAAGGATCATCTGTGAATAGTGCCCGGAGGTACGTGGAAATGGGTTATTATTGGTTAAAAGCAGCGTAATAGGGGAATGGAGTATCGCTGCTTTCATTTACAAACCTGCTGTTCCATTTCAGTCCTCGAGGACCGCAAACAGTCATACTGAGCCACTAATTGAGCCAGCTGTGCTGAAGTAGGGATATCCTGAAACCCTGGCCTGTTTGCGGCCCTCGAGGACTGGATTTGTGCAGACCTGGTCTAGAGTATACTATTTACTTTTTGTCCAATTAAATCTTAGTTTTTTTCGTTTCCATGGTCTTTTTATTTCAATAAATTCACACCCCATAATACGAACCCTTATTAGTGACACGTGTAAAAAGGTATCCATGACATGGGTAAACGAAGACTAAGATAGCAGCATACAGCAGTCACTGATGATTGTAAGCTGGATGGTGTGATCGCCGGGGCTTTCGCTCTCACAGAACAGCAACCGCATTCATACAGAGAGAAGAGGGAAACATAGTGTGTACCTGGTAACACTAAAAATTTATAGAAGAAGCATAGAAATGTGTACTCACAATGCAACGTGTGAGCACATTCACATAAAGGTTTCTTGGATATCAGGCAGCTACATACACGGCTTGGCAGTTGGAAATGTCCTCCGCTCCACTCAGAAATCCCCTCCTCGAGGGTGCCCCCTCGTCCGGATAGATGGCGTCTGACGTCACTTCCTGGCCTCGGAGTGACGCCTTTTCCGGTAAGGACGGGAAGATCAGGGGGTATGGAAGACTCGCCGAGCCGCAGCAGCAGTGCCTCTGGGGTTGGAGCAGGCTATCAGACCGTCAGGTTATGATGCAGCTGTACTCTGATAGCCTGCTCCAACCCCAGAGGCACTGCTGCTGCGGCTCGGCGAGTCTTCCATACCCCCTGATCTTCCCGTCCTTACCGGAAAAGGCGTCACTCCGAGGCCAGGAAGTGACGTCAGACGCCATCTATCCGGACGAGGGGGCACCCTCGAGGAGGGGATTTCTGAGTGGAGCGGAGGACATTTCCAACTGCCAAGCCGTGTATGTAGCTGCCTGATATCCAAGAAACCTTTATGTGAATGTGCTCACACGTTGCATTGTGAGTACACATTTCTATGCTTCTTCTATAAATTTTTAGTGTTACCTGGTACACACTATGTTTCCCTCTTCTCTCTGTATGAATGCGGTTGCTGTTCTGTGAGAGCGAAAGCCCCGGCGATCACACCATCCAGCTTACAATCATCAGTGACTGCTGTATGCTGCTATCTTAGGCGGAGGAATATATTATTCAACTTTACATACAAAAAACGCTGTTTTTTATCCTGCTTCTTGTAAGTAGGCGATCCGTAAGAGCCAAGTTTCTTCTTGAATTCTGACCCATAATTGTCCATAAGTACTACACTATGATTTGTTATTGTATGTTTTTTTCTGGGTGTTCCTGATGATCCTGCTCCCTTCCTGTCCTGGATTCATACGTTTTGTGAGGGAATCAGTGTATATTCCCTGGAAGGTTGAGAGTTTCTTTCAGTTACACAATATATCATTTAATATTATTTAAATATCACTATCACTGTGTTTTAGCGCCACACTGAATCACTGGGTTTTAAACGAAGACTAAAACAGGTTTAGCGATGTCACTGTCACCTCTGTAATAACCAACACAATGACTAGATATCTCGGGAGGGTACACACTTTGAATGGGATGTGACGCTCCGGCCTTTCTTTTCATTGCACATCCAGGCAGTACGCAGCTGATGCACCAGGGGGACATCGCCATTAAACCAGGTCGTAGTGCCACCAAGTGTCCAACCTGCATCTGGCCAAGATCTTCTACGGGGAGTGTCATCGTTCCTTATAACCTCTCCTCTGATTACAGTGAGATACCACTTCTGTGTTAGACTGCCATTCATTGACTCCCGCTCTCCAAGCCAAACTTCTGCTTACTGATCTGTCCTTCTCACTCCTTCCTCACGCAGATGCCGAGCAGATCTCTTTGTTTAAGTCGGCCATGCAGGAGTTTGAAACCTTGACCTGCGTGCGCTTTGTACCTTGGACGACAGAGAAAGACTTCATCAACATTAAGTCTGAAAGCGGGTAGGTTTTGCAGCACCTCGGGATAGGCGCAATGGATCGCTAGGTGGTATCTAGAAAAATACTTGGTTCAGTTTTTCTCAAGAGAAGACAATAAAAGCCCCAAATCCCATCTCTCACAGTTCACCCACTTGGGCCAGACTCGGATGCATCTATCAGCTATTTAGCCAGCTAAAATAAAGCAGATGGAGCTTGCGATCACCACGATCACAGCTTAATTATGGACTCATTGTCTCTGACTATATTTATCATTTTAGCTATCCATTCATATCTGTCCATCGTGTTCACTGTATTTATCTCATCTATCTTTATTTTGTGGACACAGAATTCCCTTTCCAAATCAAGACCATCTTTTCTGACTCCCTTTCTCTGTTACTAACAGTGTAAAGCTGCCTGCCTGATCGTGCCTTCAGTTTATAGGGTTTCTCCCTTTTTCTACTGGCTTTTACACCACAAAACAAAATTCCTGACTCCTAATTTTTTGACTTAGGATAGTCCTTTTTTAAAGCATGGGAATAAGTAAGGTCAAATCATGTACTTCTATACCAGCCATTGTTACCTGATTACATTACTGAGCAGTGGATACATGTACTACTGGGAAATGTGTTTTTCTATGAACCTGTATGGACATTGTCTATTTGTTCTATGTCTTCTCCAGCTGCTGGTCCTACGTTGGAAGATTGGGTGGTGCACAGTCTGTGTCACTGAGTAAAGGTGGCTGCATGCAGAGAGGAATCATCCAGCACGAGCTAAACCATGTCCTGGGCTTCTTCCATGAGCAGTGCAGAAGTGACCGTGATAACTATGTCAGTATCATGACCCAGTATATCGCACCAGGTAAGGCACAGGATGCTACCTGCTCCATTTGCTGTTACAGAATATGTCAAGAAATACTATTGTGATATAGCGTGCGAGCATCACCCTAGAATTGTATAGAAGTCTGTTATGGTGTGAGGTATACTGAGAAATGTGCTGTTGTATCTTTTATATATGTCCACACCTACTGCTCATATAGACCATTCTTCAGAGTTCAACATTAGCGACATGCATTGTGTTAATAATTCATTATTCCACTCTTCTGCATCAAATATAATAAAACATTGGTCCTAGAGTTGGGTAGATGTGCTACCTATTAATATACCGGTACCTACAAATGTTTTCTTCATAGATATGCCAATGTGTACAGATCTTTCCAAAGCTCACGTCCCTTCTTCATGTACTTTATGCATACACTCAGTAACATCTACGAAGATATTGTCGGTTAATTAAAAGCTATGACAAATCTGCATCAAATGTAACTACCTTTTTCGTCATGTTGTAATGTTTTATTTCAGAACAATGTATCTAAGCTTATATCTAGATACGCAGATCCTACAAGCTAACAGTGCAAGAAACTCATTTAATTGTTCATCATTTGAGCATTAGACCTATTCTCTATCACATATGTATCTGCTTTTTTCCCTTTACAGAAAACCTTGGTAACTTTGTGAAATATGACACTAATAACCTGGGCCTGGAATATGACTATACGTCAGTGATGCATTACCCAAAGTAAGACCCCATACATTCTCTCTGTGTCTATACTATGATACATATTAGTGGGTAACTGTACCAGTCAGTGACTGATGCTCACCATTTCTTGCTGGAGCTCGGCCATTTGCTCTGTAATGTTGGTGTGTAACGTTTTGATGGCACCCGGAGAAGTGAATGGCTTCATATGTTCTCATGATGAGATATCTCTCTGTTTCAGGTATGCATTCAGTAACACGTCTGGAGAAGCCACTATATTACCCAAACCTGACGCATCTGTCGCCATTGGACAGAGAGATGGACTGAGTATTCTAGACATCTCTAAAATTAACAGGCTGTATCAGTGTGGTGAGGATTCAATGAGTTTTATACTGCATGGAGTTATGGTAACTTGTCTTATTTGAGGATGAGGACATTGAATTACTAAATATTGCTCTTATTTTATCTGCCGTTGTAGAATGAAAGAAAACATATTAATATTGTCCATCTATCTTTATTAACATTAATATTCACCTATTTTGTTTTTCAGGTGTCTGTGGCACTTTGCTCTCCACCATCAATGGGACTATGACCTCAGCCAACTACCCCTCTGCATATCCTAATAACGCCAACTGTGTTTGGTTGATCAGAACCCCATCTGGGCAGGTAACTCATCTAACAGGCATAATTCATACAGCAAATAATTTGTAGTATTGAGTTTTACTCCCTTTAGGATGGTTAGTAACATATACAGTAGGTTGTCTTAATAGGTAATAGATTCACCCATACAAAATAATGTATACAGTATATTACATAGGACAATTCCCAAGAGCTTAGAGGAAGGTATCCTATCAGACATCAGAAAAGTAAGAGTAGATTAGGTAGAAAAAAAGACATTAGTCTATCAAGTTCAACTTTTGTTAAATTCTATTCAGGGGAGAATCATCCTATATTCATATTGGTCCAGAGAAAGCCAACAAACACTCCCAATTTTGTCTCATAAGGGTCAACATTTATTGCTGACCCCAGCAATGGTAATGAGATTTCTCCCTTGATTAACGCCCTACTTATGTTGATCTTATCCATGAATACCTTTCCAAAAAAGATGGCTAACCTTTTTGTAAAGATATCTACTGTAGATTCCATCCTAGTCTCCATGGTACTCACTATAAAAAAAATCACTGTCTTTTGCAGCTATTGACATCTTGTTTCGTCTAATCTATAGGGGTTATTTTGTGGCATTTGCACTGTCGTTGGGATGAAATGTTCTTTTAAGATTGCTTTGGATATATATGTAATTTAATCTGTAATCCTATCACCTCCTCGACTTCTCTGTTAGCATTAACAACCCTAATTAGAATAGTCTTATCTCGTTCATCAGATCTTCCATCCCCTTTATTAAAAGTGTTACTAGAGAACAGTACAAATAGTGTAGAAATAATCTCTTTATCTATACTATAATTCTACGTTTTCCGTTTGTTTGTATGTCAGAAGCATCGCTATTTCACAAACGGCACCATGTACATGTAGCACCACAAAACTTTCACTGGACATTCTGCTGCGAATTTGTAGGTCAACACAACTATTTTGAGCTTCCAATGTCACTCACCTCCCAAATTATGGACATTCTAATGTCCAGCAAATCTCTTAGCACAGGAGCAGAGGGGCGGGGGGCGTGGCTACTAAGAGAGGGGGCGTGTCCTTGCCTGCTTCAGTGCTGTGTGTCTGATGGGAGATGTGCGGGGGAGATGTGCCAGGGTGGGGGGGGGGAGATGTGCCAGGGTGGGGGGGGGGGAGATGTGCCAGGGTGGGGGGGGGGGGGAGAGAAAATGAAGTGAGGGGAGGGGAAGAAAACGGAGTGAGGGGGGAAGAGAATGAGTGATAGGAGGAGAAAAAGGAGTGAGTGAGGGGGGGAGAAAATGGAGTGAGTGAGTGGGGGGGGAGAAAACGGAGTTAGTGGGAGGGGGAGAAAACGGAGTGAGTGGGAGGGGGAGAAAACGGAGTGAGTGGGAGGGGGAGAAAACGGAGTGAGTGGGGGGGGGAGAAAACAGAGTTAGTGGGGGGGGGAGAAAACAGAGTTAGTGGGGGGGGGGAGAAAATGGGGTGAGTGGGGGAGCAAAAATGGAGTGTGTGGGGGGGGCGAGAAAACGGATTGTGTGGGGGAAAACGGAATGGGGGGAGGAAAACAGAGTGAGTGAGGGGGGAGAACATGGAGTGGGGGGGAGAAAATGGAGTGAGTGAGGGGGAGAACACGGAGTGAGTGAGGGAGAAAACGGAGTGAGGGGGGGAACGGAGTGGGAGAGGGACACGGAGTGGGAGGGGGGAGAAAGGAGAGAAGGGGGATAGAGAGAGAGGATAAGGGAGAGAAAGGAGAGAGGGGATGGGGGGGGAACAGGGGGCCAGGAGAGAGGAGGGGCAGGAGAGAGAGAGCAATGGGGGGAGAGAGAGGGCAATGGGGAGGGGAGTGAGAGGGGAGGGAAGGTTGTAGAGGGAAAATGGAGACACAGAGAGACACACAGAGAGACACACACACACAGAGACAGACACACACACAGATACACACAGAGACAGACAGACAGACACACACACACACACACACACATACAGGCACAGAGACAGCCCCCTCCCCTAATAGCCACGCCCCCCGCTCCTGCTTTAAAAAAATTGCAGGACACTGATCGCCCATGCTTGGAGAGCTGGTGACGTCACCGCTCTCAAGCATGAGCGAGATCAGCGGCAGCGTGGCCGCAGCCTAAAGCAGCGCGGGGAGATGTGCCTGCAGCGGGGGGGAGGGGTTGGAGGGCAGGGAGATGTTCCGGCAGTGGAGGGTAGGGGGGGCGGGGAGATGTGCCAGCAGCGGGGGGAGATGTACCAACGGGGGTGGGGGGGTTGGTGGCAGGAAGATGTACCAGCGGTGGGTGGGGGGAGAGGGAGATACATTCCCCGGGTACAAAAGCTACTATGTTTATAAATGAACTTTTCTCATTAAACAACTGTTCTCAAAGCTTATGTTACAAGACAATCTATGAGCATGTTTACATTTCTGGGACAGGTCTACAAACCTGCATACCCCTTAATTACACAAAATATATCTCCATTGCATTCTGGGTAATGACACGCAACTGAGCCCTCACAGTGTGTCACTCTTTGCTTCTTATCCACTTTAACATGGATAAGCATAGGCTTGCTGTTTTACACCGATTTTAAAGCAAAACCTGGGTTAAAGAAGTGCATGACCAGTAAACCTACTCACAGGCAGCTAACTCAACCTGTCTTGAGTTTCACCAATCTGAGAACGATTAATGGCTATGCAGTGTGAAGCAGGTCATGGTTACCAACCAGGTACACAAGTAAGTTATGGTGAGAGGTGAGATGGAGGGGTTTTGCCACTTTTTTAGTCACCCTAACATAGTGGTATACCTGGTTTCAAGGAAAGATACTGTACATTAACTTATGTAACATACATTTCCTATATGCGTTGTCAATAAGGATCAGACTTCCACTGAAATACAAAATGTACAAGACAAAAAAATTCCCATATTTACTGCTTTCCCAAATAGTGTCACACAAAAAGATAAGTTAATGTTTATTCAAATTATATGTATATGTAACCCATGTTCCCCCCCCCCCCCCGACATAGATACCATATCTAGGGTGTAGTGAGGGCTGGCTACATGTATGTAGGTGGTGCATACCTGCCAGTAACAGGAGGGCCTGAGTCTCCCGCGGTGATGTCAGGGACACAGGACCAGGCTTCTGGGGTATATGCCTCCATCTTCTCCTTAGCAACGGTGCAGCGCCTCCATTCTCTATAACTTCCCAGAATGTGGGGTAAGACCCTTATAGAGAAGAACCCTGGTCCCAGGGTGAATGCTCCAGAACACACACACAGTCTGATGTAAAACCGCAATGTCTCTTTATTGTCTCTTTGGGGCTTACACACAGCAGTTCATCACAGCAGCAGACTTCCGCGTGTACCAGTGTACTCCTCCTCTCCTTCCCTCCAGTAATGTCTCCAGACAGGATGGTCTGAATGGGGCCTCAATACCCCTGCCTCAGCCTCCACCAGGGTAGGCCCTGTGGGTGAGGCTAGATCTCTTTCCCCTCACACCCTGAGCAGGTTAAGGGCATTGGTCCACCTCTATAGGTCTGTCCTTGTCTCCTCTCGGTCCTACTGCACTTCAGACCACACGCACTCCTCAGCTCCCATCTGATGCTCCCAGACTGACCAGCTGCCCGCTCAGCTGTCACAGGGTCATCTCTCCTTTCTTTGGGCCAGCAGACACACTGCTCTCCAGATACTCCAAACTCTCAGCTCTGCACTCTTCCAGAGCCGCACTCAGAACTCTCTCTCTTCATCACCAAACTGACAAGACTCAACTCACACACACACAGGACAGCCCACTAAATAGACACAGCCCTGCCCCCTATGATGTCAGCAGGACCTCCCCTCTGTCTAGCCTGCACAGAGCTCAGGGGCCTGCCTCTACCACAGAGGCGGGGTTTGGTGAGGTGGAAAAAAACCCATGGTCACTACTGGCGCCTGCCCTTACCAGGGCTTACTCCAGTAGTAGAAGGATAAGTAGCCCGTTCTGTTTACAGGGGGCTACATATATACTGTATACTGTGTATATATGTGTCTATCTATCTATCTATCTATCTATCTACTTTAATTGTTAAATATCAATAAATAATCATTAAAAAAAGAGAAGCACTACAGCTATCTATTAGGGAATTACAATACAAAGCAGCAGATTTATTTTCCAAGAAAGACATAATGAGGTATAAAAGATCCAGAAATTATTCAATTTTGTTGATTGGTCCATGTATGACAAGAAGTTCGAAACAAGTAATTAATTGCACGTGTTTTATTTCCAGGTTTCCCTGAAGTTTGACGCCTTTGATGTCCAGTCCTCTCCAGACTGCGTCTCTGACTACATTAAGATTTACGATGGTCCCAGTAAGACGTCCCCTGTGTTACTGGACAGGACGTGTGGCACAGGACAGGTCCCTCTAATGATCGCTTCCACTAACCAGATGCTCGTTGAGTTTGCCAGTGATGCGGCTGTTACAGCGACCGGCTACAAAGCTACATACAGCTCAGGTACAATTGCTCAATGCTTCCTGTGCTGCTGCTATAGACTAAGGAATATGAGCCATGTTAACTAAGTGGTGCTACACTTTCTAACGCCAGAAAACACCTTACAGCTCAGCCACCTTAATGGGACTTCTGTCAGAGCACCACTTAGTTAATATGGACCTAAATGTCACACCCCAACTAATTCCAGTCCCAGTGAGAGTGATCCAGGCCGGTCTTTCTTTAGGTCACACTCAATTATATCAAAGTTGCTAACAGACCAGCCAATGGGAATACAACACCAGGACTGGATCACTGTCTACCATCTAACTATGTATTAAGTACCCAGAGCAGGCTATTTGTCACTAAACTTATTAAAATGGTAATCTAGAATAAGTATTCATTAACCCCATCACTGCTACATCTTAACGATGAAAGAGCCATTACAAATGGTAGAGAAGATGTTATATCGGTAAGCACTTTTCATTTTATCACAGCACCAACATAAGTGGAACTAGGGACATGATAGAAGGCAGACGGCAAATGTTCTGCACACACCATGTTTTTCTGGAACCTTTGGAGCCAGAAGGGTTAATTGTGTCCTCTCCCACATATAGCTACTGACCCCTAATGCCTCCACCTGAAGCTCTATAACCACTGCACAAATGTACTAACAAACACTGATACACACAGTATATACACATTAAGAGATTGTGGTCATGTGTCTCAGTGATGCACATAACCATAATAAAGACTGATATATACAATGATATTTATCCTTATATAGCGCTGTACATTTCTAGGCAGAATAAGTCCTTGGGCTAAAGAGCTTACAATCTAATTTTGGTGCCCGAGGCAAAGGATGATAAAGTAAATTGCCAAAAGTCACAAGGAGAACTGACACTGTGATTCAGTCCTGGTTAACCCACTTCAAAGGCAATGGTCTTACCTCCAAGCTCATAATATAAAGATAGATCTGCACATAATAATAATAATAACTTTTTTTCATAAAGCATTTTTCTTCCAATGGGACTCAAAGTGAGTCACAATTACAGTATAGTGCGCGGTACGCAGCACACAGGATTGTTAGACACAGTCCCGGCCCAGAGGAGCTGACAATCTAAGATTTTGGTGCCTGTGTACTTGCACATGTACACACAGATGCTTATATACTGCTGACACCTAGGATCCCAAGGCTTATTTTGCTTACATGGGTGATACGCCCTTGAATTACATACAGCCTGTAGGCAGCTTCCCCTATTTGTTCTATCTTCTTGCAGTACAATGTGGTGGAGCTTTCTATGCCCCAACACACAACTTCACCTCTCCTGGGTACCCTACCGGCTACTATCCTAACCTGGACTGCTCCTGGATAATCACAGCCCCTGCAGGATACAAGGTGAGTGAGCAAAGAGACATGACCCTTTGCGAAATCTCCACCCATAATTATTGCCTTCTAAGATATATACAGTGTGTGTGTAAATATATATATATATATATATATATATATATATATATATATATATATATATATATATATATATACATACAACAAAAAATAACCTAAGAAGTAGCGCCTGTTTCGTACCCTGAATATGAAGCTGATATAAACATAGAGGACTAGCTAACTATAGGCTAATTAAATATATACCTATCAGGGCAATACAAGATTAATAGAAGGTAACATGTGTGCATATAACCTCTAGTCCCAAAAAAACATAAACTAAACCATCTAAATAATATAACTCATATATTTAATAAAAATAAACATAAAAATATGGAAAAAAAATATATATATAAAAAATTCCTTTAAAAGATCAATTGAGTGAGTACAGTCCAGTTCCAAAATGTATTCCACCGAGGCGTCTGCAGCCCGAATAAGGGATCGTATATATATAGTGGCAGGATGACACATGATCAGTGAGGATACAAACAGTTTGCAGCAGGAGTGTAAATCCCTTTTGTTTATTTTGTCCATAGACTTAAAATAAATGACACTAAGGCCTCGGACATGGTCAGCGCTTACGCGCTGACCCGTGCTGAGGCGCGCTGGTACTTACCAGTGAGCCCCTACAGCCGCAATGAGAGCGGCTTTAGTAGGGGCTCGCCTACGCTTCCGCAAGCGCGCGGAAGTGTAGGTCTTAGGGAAATTTTAAAATCAAGAGCTTGCCGGAGCGCAGAGCCGGTCATGTGAGCGGTTCGCCCAATGAGGGTGAACCAGCTCCGTGACGTCACTGGCCCGCCCGCCGACACTCCTCCGCACGCCAGCAAGAAACTTGGCTGAGGCCTAAGGCAAAGTAACACACAGTCAGGGGGCTTAGGCTCCCTCAGTCAGCGCGCCCGCACTGCAGACAGGCGGGGCGCTGACAGACACAGACCGCGATATGCGGTCTGTAGGGAGCAGGAGCCGGAGCAGGAGGGGGGGCGGGAGTGGGAGGGGGGCGTGGTTTGAGCGGAGGGACCCGCTACCCAACCCCCCTCCCCCCCGGCTCAGTGTAAAGCCATATTCTTCTAGTGAAATGCAAGAAAATATTACTGCTTGCCCCTAAAATCCTGCAATCACTCCACAGCAGGGCACCACCTGAGAGGCAGACCCCTGCACAGAGGGTCAATGTTACCCGCTACTCCCCCCTCCCTCCACAGGCTCGGGCTCCCGGGCTGCTGGAGGGAGCTGCTGCGGGCTGCCCTACTCACACGCTGACGCTGACACACACACACATACACAGGCACTCGCACTCAGGCACACACATACACACACACAGACAGGCACTCACGCACTCAGGCACACACACACACAGACGGGCACACACAGACAGGCACTCACGCTGCTTTCCCTCCACACTCTCCTCCCCACTCCCCGAAGCCTCCCCTCCTCATTGGCTCACAGCCACACCACGTGACGCGTTGCCGCTTGGGATTACAATTCTCTTGAATCCCCTAGCAGCTGACGCGTCACAGCGTGTAGTGAGCTGTGCAGCCAGGGGGGACTGGGACTTGCTCGGGAGGATTCCCCTGCTGGTAGGGAACGCTCGTGTGGCTGCCCGCGCTGCCGGGCGCAGCGGGTCCCAGCCCTAAGGCCCCGTTGCACGCGTCCGCACAGCTGTCTTGCTTGCCGGCGGCGCGTGCAACTCACTGCACCGCGATCTGCGGTCTGCAGGAAACCTTTTTCGGAGCGGGGGGGGCGTGACCAACAGGTCGGGTGGGCGGGGCCATGACAAGAGGGGGGGGGCGGCCATGACGTGTGTCCGTGTGCTGGAGTGACATATCTCCAGTTTAATCGGGTCCCGTCCACCGCCCCCCCCACACCCCCCTCAGTTTGCCCTGAAGCGGGGCCCCGTCCCCCAGGCCCTGCATGTAAATGAGTGTGAGGACAGTGTAAATACATGTGTACCGCTCCCTGCAGCCTCCCTGCTCCCCTCCTCCTCCTCCTCTCCTCATTGCCAGGGGTTCCCCCGTGCATCTGCTTACACTGCAGACTATGAGGAGTCAAAAAGCCGGCAAAAAAAAAAAAACAGGCCGCCTCCCTACGAGCTCCTTCCCTGCTCACCTCCTCATTGGCTCATACGCGCACCACGTGACGCGTCAACGCTCCAGAAAACCTTCTTCTGGTAGCGCTGGCCGGCTGACGCGTCACAGCACGTAGTGAGCCACGGAGGGAGGAGGCTGCGGGGACCAATGGATTGCAGGTAAGGGGCTGGTGGCGCACGCGGCCGCACGCACCACCGGACGCAGCGGGACCGAGCCCTTAGCTAAACAAATTAATGTTTCTAGCTACCATTACTGGCCAGCTAAACTGGTTCCCAGTTAAACACCAAATTGTGTAGCAAAAGTGTAATTGGTAGTCCTTATTCCCGCCGACATTTTTCCCAGGGGAAGGTGTCTGCTCTCCGTCTGTCAGCGGCAATGCGAGTCCCCTCCCCCTCTCTCACACACTCCCCCCTCTCCTGTCCTCCTCTCTAACTCCCCCCCATCCACTACTCTCCCTTTCCCCTTTCTTTCACTCGTTCCCGCCTCTCTCTCCCTCTTTCCCTCTCTTTAACTCTCCCGCTCTCAGTCTCCCCTTGCTTTCACTCTCCCCCCTTTCTCTCTCTCCAGTTTCTTTCACACTTTCCCCCTCTCTCTCCCCTTTCACTATTCCCCACTCTTTCTCTCAGCCTTCCCCCTTCTCTCTCTTACTTGGTGATGGTGCTACCTGTTGGTTCACAGGAAGGACCTAAGCATACGCCGGAGTTGTTTGGGGATTAACAGGACAGGCTTTCAGTGCTGGGTGGTTCTTTCTAACTGGTACAGCGCCTCCATTTCCACAGGGCCTGTAGGAATTGGTGCAGTCCCCTGTGGAAAACATTCACTCCCTCCCTGAAGAATAGTGCAGCCTCAGGCAGGACTATATAACAGCAACTTGGTGTTTATTTCTTCACAGCAGTATACAGCAGCACATCCCAGCATACTCTGTCTCAGAAAGAGAGACTCACTTCCACTGGACCCTACATAACCCAGCAGGAGATCACCTCGCAGCTTGCTGCTCTCTTTGTCCCTGGACTCAACCCCCAGGGCTTGAAGCCCCAAAGGTCTATCCCTGACTCCCATACACCCTGGTGGACTATGGGGTGGCTGATCCCACTCCCATGAGGGAGGGGATGGAAAGAGAACAATACCTGGCTCCTCACTTCCAATTCTTCACAGAACAGACTAGGATTTGGGCTGCATCCCATTTTGTATACAGGGGAGGGTCCTATGTCTGAGCCCCTGATAGGGCAGTACTCAGGCCTTAGGCCCACCCCCCTGTCACTCAAGGGAGTTGTTTACTGCAAGAGCATGGGCAGATTTAACCCTAACACTGCCTGTGCTGGTACCAGGAATTACGTGTTAGGCCAGGGGATATCTTGCTACACTTATATCACACTCATTTTTTGACTTACGTTATGCCTGATGACTGACCAATGTCTCTTCTTGCACCTGCTCCCCTCTCACAGGTCTCATTAAATATAAGTGACTTCTACCTTGAGTTGGAGATGTCCTGCAGATATGACTACCTGCAAATTTACGATGGAGATAAGACCACTTCCCAACTCATGCGCAAATACTGTGGTTCTGTGACTGTCACCATCCTGGTCTCCACAGGGAACTCCATGCTGCTCAAGTTCCATAGTGACTACTCCGTTGAGCTGAGAGGTTTCCAGGCTTCTTACACCTTAGGTGAGTATTCCTCAAAGCTTTCCTTTTGGTCTCTTGTTTTTGAATTGTATTATCAATGACAATTGATGGAGTAGTGTAATTATTCTTCATCCACAGCTATAGTATAATCAGAGGTGCCTGAAGATGCATTAATCTCTGGGCTCAATAGATCAGTGCTGACTGTAAGAAACTCAAATAACAAGCTTTATACATGTGTAGTGGATCAGATTGAGGCAAGAGAGAATTTTTGCTCTGTGTTAAAGATTGCACCAGATTTATACACATCCCTTTGTGGGCTCTACTCACTAAAGTTTGAAAGCTCTTAATACAGTCCTCACACTTCTCACACACTTTGCATGAGTCCCAGGCATTAGGACTGTGTCTTACAGTCTCATGCAACATGAGACAGATCTCATGGGACTGGGAAACTCTGACACACAGTTCTAACCTTGCCCCCATATATCTTAAGCCCATCCCCATCACAGACCCGGACCCCACATGTCATTACCCTGCCCCCGACATCACAGGGTCCTGGCCCACAAATGTCATAACCCTCCCCGGGCCGATTCTTCCCTCCTCCTTTCGCTGCCATGCAAATCTCATGCATGTGTTAGGCCCCAATCGTAGGCTCCAGAGTAGGGGATGCTTGACAGCTTTGTTATTAATTGTTAATGGCCTTTAACGTGAATGGCCCAATTGATAGTGAATATTGCACACTAGTGAATGAAACCTTATGTATGACAAAAATGGTCTTCATTTGCTACCAGCGACTTCACATTAGCGACCTAATTCTCATTTATTTTTCATTGACTGCAGTGCCGCCATCTTGAAGGAAAATGGAAAGGAATCCACAACTGCACAGTGTGCCGGATATACTAAAGCATCCCAACTCCACCCAATGAGATGCCTCTGCAATCAAAGACCATGCTCCGATGTTACAGACCCTAAACCTTCTTACTTTCAACTTATCAATACGTAAATCCTATTTTAAATTTCTCATAATAGCTTTCCTTTTTGTCTTTTGGAATCATTATTATATATTATGGTGCTACAGATCTTCTTCATAACATAAATCCTGCTGTCTAACAGTAACACCCTTAAGGTATTGCCATTCTGATTCTGATCTGATTATTGTTAATCGAATACTGAAGTGTCAAATCGTGTACTAATGTTAAACTTTTAATTAACGTTTCAAAAATAAAAACCTGACCCAGAGAATGTTTGTGGTTGTAAGTTTATTTTAAATAAATCTGTTTAGGATTCTAGTTACCGTAAATTCCGGACTATAAGCCGCACCTGAATATAAGCCGCACCCATTGAATTTTAATTTTTTAAATTATTTTGAACATAAATAAGCCACACCTGAATATAAGCCGCAGGTGCCTACCGGTACATTGAAACAACATCAACCCCCCCTGCACCACACATCAAGCCCCTCAGCACCTCACATTAACCCCTGAGCACCTCACATCAAGCCCCCAGCACCTCACATTAACCCCCAGCACATCACATCAACCCCCCCTGCACCACACATCAACCCCCCCTGCACCACATATCAAGCCCCCAGCACCTCACATTAACCCCCCAGCACCTCACATTAACCCCCAGCACATCACATCAACCCATAAATACCTCTGCCGTCCAAGCAGGAGTGCACGCACGCTCTACCAAGCTGCAAGCAGGAAGTGTCTCAATGCTAGAGCGCGCTGCTACTCTGCGAGGGGGAGCGCGGGCTCACGGGGGATGGTGACAACAGGCTCGCGGGGATGGTGACAGCGAGCTCGTGGGGGGCGTGGGAGAGTGGACTCGGGAGGGAGGGGGAGAGCAGAAAGCGGGAAAAATTCATATATTAGCCGCGTCATTGTATAAGCCGCGAGGTTCAAAGCGTGGGGAAAAAGTAGCGGCTTATAGTCCGGAAATTACGGTATGTGTCACGCCTGTATGCCCGCAGACCTGGCAGGACTCCAGTTCTGAGGTGGGAACGGTATTACACCACACACCCACAGCAGTGGGAGCAAGCCCGGAGTGTGGTATAGCATTGCTGGGCCTGTAGAGAGAGTTGTTATTAATACTTGCAACGTCCGTTGGTAATAGAATAAGAATGGTCGTGTCCATGTGCCAATGTCCAGGAGTCCAGAGGGTAGAGTCGTCAGGGTACAAACCAGGTCCGAGGGTTCCAGAGAGCAGCAAGGTAGAGTTCGTAGCAAGGTTCAAGGGGTACAGAGAGCAGGGTAGTCCAGGACGAGCAGGGGTCAAAGCCAGGGAAATCCAAAGTACAACACAGGAGCAGGATACAGCAGGGACACAGAGGGAGCACAGCATAGGTCAGCACACACAGGGAAACAGGAACTATGCAGAGCGAGGAAGAAGTGGACAGGCAGGGTTTATAAAGGAAGACACACCAATAGGAGAGCGGGGAGGAGCAGAGAGAGAAGTGGGAGACAATAGGGATAGGTCAGGAAGAGAAGATGAGGAGACAGAAGGGGCAGTCAGGGGAATGGCCTGCAGGGTTTGGGAGGAGGAGTCAGGAACATGACAGACCAGATAAGAGGAGCGTGTGCGCGCCCTCTGTAAGCTGGGGGTGCGCGCGCACAGGCTGTGACACGGAGATGGCCCGCAGGGACTGAGAGGAGGGAGCAGAAGGGTGACAGAGCCCAGAGGAGGAGCGTGTGCGTGCGCCCTCCGTGAGCTGAGGGAGCGCACGCACAGGCCGCGTCACCAGGCGCGTGGAGCGCTGCGCCACAGGCACCCCGCTGGAGGAAGGCAGAGGAGTGGACGGCTCATCCAGGGAAGGTAACGTGGGCACCACGGGAGTCAGGGAGCGGGAAGCGTTATTGCAGGGGCTCGGGGACCGCGCGGGCGCGCGAGACCTGCGGAGCATGCGCTGAGGCAGAGGGAGAGAGGTAGATGGAACGGGGCAGGAGTGGGGAAGGGCAGAGGGATTGACAGGAGATGGGACAGAGGGACAAGGAGGGGAAGGAATCCCCTGAATCGTCACATTATGTACAGCAAATAGAAATATCACTTGTGAGCAAATTCACATCTCAGACAGGTCTGCAACCCTGCCTTTCATCATTATCGCCTAGCATACAGTGCTTCCACTGCAGCAAGGGATTCTGGGAAATGACATGTAGGTGAGCACACGGTGTCATCTTTTGCTGCAATGTAGGCATCTCTATAATTGGTAGGAGGGGGTGTGGTGGTTATGGTGTTATTTAAAGATGCCACTCCCGCTATCTAAAAATAAATTAGTTGTTTTCCTTTCCATTCGAAAATGAATCCATCACACTTAAATGGGAATTAGTTAAGAATAACGCTTGAATTTAACAATAAAAAATTAAAGGAAACATAACGAAACTTCACCCAGTGCCTATCGGAGTTCCAATACAGTATGTGTTTCAAAATGTTGTTTTACAGTATAAGGATGCATGACTTTGCTGACCAATAATACAGAAACAAATATATATGAATATTTTATTAATGGATCAGTCTCCCAGCTCAATTTTTAACCCACCCCCCTTTTTTCTAGGTACTGTATACTGAGGTATGTAGAGTTATCAGTGTCTTATATGTACACATCTCATGCTCATACAGATCATTCTTCAGAGATTAACATTAACGATATGCATTATGTTAATGAGTCATTATTCCACATCATTGGTCCTAGAGAAGTGTTGATTCATAGGGGCCTATTTAGGTAGCTTCGATAAGTGACTTATCGACAGTTTTGAGTACTTTTCCAGCAAGTTTGCATGTGCAGCTATTTAGAACGCTCTGATAACATGCCACTTAAAAAGGACGTGGGTCTGTAACTTTATAAATAAAACATAGAGGCACTGCGAGTGTGAAAATAACAACCCGCATCTCCACTCCCCCCCTTTTCCTTCCCCAATACTACTTAACCCCCATTTTATTTTGTTCTGTAAAATGCATTATGTGATATATGTTAAATATCATGTGAACCCGTCTTGAAAATGTTAAATAAAAAGTAGCAAAAAACCCCACTTTTTAGTAATTTGAATTTTTTTCCCACCTTGAAACAGTGTGTGTGGAATAAGGGGCGGGTTACATTGCATTTGGATTAAAGACACACTAGCACCACCTATCGTTACAGCAGAGTACTAAGGCAGCCACAAAACTCAATTTTGCAGCCGTGGCACAGTCGCGATCAAAGGGCCGCATCATGCAAATGAATGCCGGGTTTTACACTTGGTTTTACGTGGTACTGAAAACAGTAAGTCTGTGTACATCTGAACCATACCTAATGCAGCAACAATACACATTACACTGTACAGTGGTTACCCTGTGAGTGGCAGTGAGCCTACCAAGGCCATCACAAGGAGTCACCAAGTAACCACATTGGCACCAAGGGCATTGACAACACAGGAAATATAACACTTATCTCATCCACGACGTGGTCACTTGGTCACTGACCCAACCATAAAAAAAATGCCCAACACCCCCCCCCCAATAATTGAAGTGAACTGATGGCCAAACCATAAAAAGCCCCGCCCCCCCCCAAAAAAACAAATGTCAAAAAATGATCGAATGGCCAGATGGGATCTAAGCCACCCGCCCCAAAAAACATAAAGTAATCCATTGCTTGATTGCCTAAGTCAATAAATAAAGGGCTCATGTTTGTACATTGTATCCATTGTAATATGGAGGTGTTTAGGTATGGTGTTGTGGGGGTGGGTGTTGGGGGTAGGTGCCCCAGGGGAGGTTAGGTCCTCCAGGGGTGGGGTATGCCATTGAGCAGGAGTGGCCAACTTCCATGCTCATGGGCCACCAACAGGTCAGGTTTTCAGGATATCTCTGATTCAGCAAAGGTGGCTCAACCAGTTGCTCAGTTGTTGACTGAGCCACTGAATGAGCCACTTGTGCTGAAGCAGGGATATCCTGGAAACCTGACCTGTTCGTTGCCCTCAAGGACTGGAGTTGCCTCTGCTGCCATAGAGGTTAGTAAGGCATTGCATGGCAATGCTTTGTTGGCCTTTATGACATGCGAGGAAGTTACGTAAATAGTTGAGCGTATCACCCATTTAATTAGCACAGCAGACATGAAGACATACTTGATACATGCCTCCATAACCACTATGGTTACTAGGGATTAATTATTTCATTATTTAATATGCCAAGTATATATAACATATGAATACAGTATGTCCCTGGTATCTTTGGTATTAAACGTCACGGCTGCCACCAGGGGGAGAGCCAGGACAAGTGGCCAGAGATCAGACACAACATCTGCGTTCGGTTGCCGGGCCTCTGATTGCCGCCGGTTCCCGGCTCTCCCCAGATGCTGTTGGCCTCTGTCCCGCATAGGGTCTCTCTCTTGCGCCTATTGGGGTGGATTATTGTGTGGGTGTTGCCGGGGGGTGGGGGTGGAGGAGAGAATTTGTGAGAGGGGAATTGAGGGAGCAGGAGGGGGAGGAAAGTGTGAGAGGAGGGAGGGGGTGTAAGAGATGGGGTGAGGAAGAGAGAGGGGCGAAAGTGAGTGAGGAAGAGAAGACTGAGAGACAGAGGGGGAGGGGAGAGAATTACATGGGCAGGGGAGAGAGCAACGATGTGGGAAAGGTGGGGGGATGGCTCGCAAGACACTGAACACATTCTCTCACACACACTGATATACAGTACCTACAGACACACATTCACATAGAATAGACACATTAACACACTGATACACACAAGTGCTCTAATACAGTTTAAACACAAACACACACACAGCCCCTGTGAGCTCACAACCCATACCCACCACACTATATATATTTGTGTCAAAAGGGAGTGCTACTGAGATTGTGACCTCAAGTAACTGTTTAAATGGCATGTCTGTTATGCACCTGTGAATGACCAGTCTATTAAAACAATACTCTCTCCACTAGAGAGGTTAGGAGAGCTGTTTGCAGGTATAGTAGTGTCAGGAGAGGATACCTGGTTAAGAGAGCTGTTTGCAGGTATAGTCGTATTAGGAGAGGATACCTGGTTAGGAGAGCTGTTTGCAGGTATAGTAGTGTTAGGAGAGCATACCTGGTTAGGAGAGCTGTTTGCTGGTTTAGTCGTATTAGGAGAGGATACCTGGTTAGGAGAGCTGTTTGCAGGTATAGCAGTGTTAGGAGAGGATACCTGATTAGGAGAGCTGTTTGCAGGTATAGTAGTGTTAGGAGAGGATACCTGGTGTGGTTTGCAAGCTTAAAATGTGTTGGCCAAAGAATTTAACTAAATGACCATCACCTATGAAAAGATAAACAGATAAGTATTTATATCTGTAGACGGACGTTCACAGAGGTACACACTTGGAGTCGTTTATAATGTGAAATTATAATAAGGCTTTATTGTGTCTTTTCCTTTTCATCAGGAAATTCATCCAAGCACAGGGGGGGGGGAAACAAAGCTTCTATTCACTTGGGAGTATTTCTAGTGAAACACTATGCAATAATTCACATCTCCCTTAGTCAAGCAGTTCTCGCAGCCCCAAAACATATAACATGAAATAAGCAGATATAAGCAGTCTCTTAAGAATAAAAGTCTTATCTGTTTCTTGGAGGGAAAATCTCACTTCCTGGTTCAGCTTCAGGTGCAGTAGTTTTCCCTGTGTCTTGAAATCAGGTCTGCTGTGCAGAGCTCAAGACTGGTCAGCTCCAAGGGTCAGCTCTCAGTCAGAGCTAAAGAGTCACTTCCTGTCTTAACAGACATGTTTTTGTAAACAATCTAATCAGGCAGGTGGTGTTTAGTAACTAACTACCAGAGGTTAACCACCACACTGGTGGATTAAAGGCACATTACTGAACAGGGATAAGTCCCCTGTTACATACCTCCCCTGTTTGTGGGAAGCTCGGGCTTACCACGGCCAAAGCCCATCCTTCCACTCTCATTCTTGATATCTCTGTGACTTGAATGAGAGTGGATGGAGGAAGGGAACCCTCAGTCCCGTTGGGATTGGAGCCCTTTCTCCAGTTTATTCGTGTCTCCTCCTGAAGGTGTTTGAGATTAGCACCCCTCAGTCGCTCGAGGAGGACTTTCTCCAAGTATAGTCTCTTTTCTGCGTGCGCGGTCATGAGATTTCCCTTGCGTCGGGTGCTCGTCCCATTGTAGGCATACTGCATGGCAGCAGTTGCAGAGCGTTTAAATACAGCCCCTTTTAGATTAAGTTGCAATTCCACACCCACTTCCAGAGAATGTCCCATCTTTTCAGCTTCATCAGCTAAGGATTCTTCTGGTTTTAATTCAGCACGTGTACCTTCTTTTGTTGCCTGCTGGGTGGCTGAAGGTTTTGCTAGTGCTTGTTTAGGTGGTTCAAATTTTGCAACCTTGTCTTTTAGATGAGCGATATTCCCAGCTCTCACTGTACCCTTGTCTTCATGGGTTTTTGAGGCTGTGGGATACTGACGCTTAGTCAGGGTCAATACTTGTCCTTGTAGGACTGTAACCTGTTTTTTGAGTGCGTCTTGCAAGTCTCTTCTCAGGCAATTTCTCTGCATGCTTTGCTTTCTCTGAGCTTGCCTCCACATTTTTATTGCATTGTGAAGCACTATGAACTTCTTTGCTTGGGCCACAGTTACTTGTTTCAGTTTCTGGACCTTCTTGTGCTCCCTTCTGTGCCTCGTCACTTGGGTTCTAAGCTTGGCTTTTAGCGTTGCTTTGGTGATGCTCAGGGTAGCCTTCAGTTTCTCATGCTGCTTTGCGGGTACATACACTGGCGACACACTTTATTCGAGCTTGGCTAGTCCCACGAATTCGGGTATACCCGGGTGTATTGAGGTTTGTGACTGTTTTCTGCCCGAGTGCATTGAGGTATTTTCTAGGCAGGGATTGAAGCATTTTATTCCCGCTGGCTGCAATACTGCACAGTGTATATATATATATACTGCATTACAATTCATGAATTTATGTAATCTGGTAGACACGCGAAGCATTGCAGCCTATTAAATCCTAATCATTATCATTTAACAGATCAGCCGCCCGTCAGCCAGGCACGAACCCAGGCTGGGAAGGCAAACGCAACGGGGCTTGTCAGAGGTGAGGAGCGGCGCATTCCAGGTATCTGCCAGGTACATACTGGGTATTTGCTCGAATAAAGTGTGTCGGTGCAGTACTGGGTCACCAGACGTTCCTGCAGCACTTGAATTTCTTTAGCAGCCTGCATCTTTTCTTCCTGCAGCGTTTGCTGCTTCTCCTCAGCATACTGGATGTGTGTACGCAGACCTTGCAGTTGGTTCTGCAGTCGGTGCTCTGCTTCAAACTTTTCCTTGACTTCTTCTGTCAACTGAAAATTTTCTTCTTTCAGTTTTAAGTTTTCTATTTTTAATCTTGAATTTTCTCTTTTTTCAGTGTCTGTATTCTTCAGGGCTTCTTTGCAGTCCTCCTTCCATTTACGCACATCTGCTTTGAGAATGACCATCTCCTGGCGTGAGACTTCCTTCTCTAGGTTGAGGGTCTGAAGCTCCTTCTGAGAGACTTAGAGATCTGTATCAAGATTACCAATAGTTTCTTTAGTAATGTCCAGCTCCTCAGTGAAGGGTAGAAATCATCAGGAAGCGCAAAACATGTGGGATACAAAAACAACAAACTGATGGTGCAGTATTGTAAAAATTCGGTGATAAATAAATGGCAAAGTCTATGTTCTGAATACTCACAAACGTGAGAAGTAACTGGACCCGTAATGGTATCTTTAAACTGTAAAGTGACAGCCAGGTATTCAAATGGGCACAACACTCTCATCAGGTACACCTTTACCGTGGGCCCTTAGGAATGAATAGAACCGGACATAGTGCAGACTGTACACAAAAGTTTATAAAAGTAAGTAAAATCCAATGAACTCACATGGTATTTGAAATAAACAAGCATATAGATCAAAATAATGGATCTCTGCGGACCGGATGAGTGGTGTCTCAGCTGTTCCTCTGTACTGGCATGCGTATCACGGATGCGTCTCACCGAAGACCGGAAGTGACGACATCCGCTTCCAGAGGTTCCGGTTTAGTCTTGTAGCATCACTCTACGCGTTTCACCTTGTCGGTTTCTTCAGGAGTGATGTTGCATAGTGGGTAAGAAGTATAAATACTCTAACCTCTACTCTCATAGGTGGAGAATAAATTGGATCATGGAAACAATTAACTATAATAGAGAATGCCAAATAATGCTAATCTAATACAAGCGGATCATAAAATCTATGCACAGCTCCTCAGTGAGACTGTGTAGTTCCTTTCTGGAAACTTCAAGGTCTGTGCGGCAGCTGTTGGTCTCATGATGTGAGGCATCCAGTGCTCTGCGGAGTGTCTGAACCCCTTTCTGAGATATGTCCACTTCTATCTGGATACTGTTGACCTCCTGTTGTGAGGCATTCAACTCTATGCGCAAAGTGTGAACCTCTTGCTGGAAGACTGTCATCTGCTTCAGTGCCTCCTCATACTTCTGCTTTAGCGTAGCCACCATTTTGTCAGATTGGCTCTGCTTTACATCCATGGCGGAAATTGCAGCCTTTGCAGTATCTAGCTCAGTCTTGAGATCCTCCAATTCGGTCTTGGCCGCAGAGTAAATTGCGAGCACAGTCTTCTGTAGCTCAGCATTATTTTTTTTTCCCTTTCCAATTCTTCACAGAACAGATCACAGTCATGCCTGGCAATTTTCAGGGCGTCTTCAGCGCTGGTCAAGGGATCGTCACTCACTGGTTCCGGCTCCACTTCCATGAGATGGTTGGTTGAGGGTTCCTCACTGTTGGCACCGGACAGACACTTCTTTGGGGTACACGACTTCTGCCTTGGGCCCCTTGGATATTCTGTTAACTGTGGGACGAATTCTCCATTTTTTCTAGGCTGCAGGGCAACTCGGTCCCCCTTTTTGTCCACAGGATCTGCGGACGTGTCTGTTACTTCCACGGTAAGTGAAGAACCGCTTTTCTTTTTCTTCCTTTTTGATTTGGATGACACCGTCCCTTCAAGGATACTGGGGTCTCCATCTTCCTTTGAAGTTTTAGCAGCTTCATTATATATGCCAGGCTTTTCTTGCAGCTGCTTTAGCTGACAGAAATATTCGGTGATCCACTGCTCCCGCTCCTTCTCCTGCTGATCATATTCGTCAAAGGGAGCGGTCTTTTCGGTTCGTGTCGAGTTCAGACACCCCCACCATTCTTGGGGTGTTTTGTGGGTGTGACTCGGTTCAGGTCCCCCGTAAGAGATGTCTTCCTCTTTATTGGACTGGAAGGGCCACTCTTCCGTGGGGTAGGGTTCATTACAGGAACGCTGCATCTTGTCCTCCATTTTTAGGCTATCAGGTGTAATTTCTTCCTGACCTCAGGAGGCGCTATTGCAGCTGTTGCCACTGTATTTGCTAGAACCCCCAATTATGGTAGTCCTACAGATGGGCATATTTTTCTTGTAGAGGTCGTAGCTCTCACAGGCATCTCTGTAGACTTTTCTTTCTTGGGTAGTTTTTTTTTTTTTTCAATATCAGCAGTACTG
The DNA here is from genome assembly GCF_040206685.1 of Ascaphus truei. Lineage (NCBI taxonomy): Eukaryota > Metazoa > Chordata > Amphibia > Anura > Ascaphidae > Ascaphus > Ascaphus truei. The sequence continues at coordinate 29,278,229 of NC_134489.1, forward strand.
TGCATGCATTTTCTTTTATCAGGTATACAAGATTGTGCAGTTGCTAGGTAAAAAAAGTCTATTTGCTATACACCATTTATTTGCTAGGTGCAATTCCTCCGCTTCAGCAACAGAATTTGGTTTTCTGTCTGAGTTCAGTTATTTTCAGTCTCATCTTTGGGTATTATGGCATTCACACTTCACACTTTGGGTGTCTGTTTTGCTCCCAAGATAATAGGCATACTTTTTTACTTGCAGAAAAAAAAACATTCTTTGCAGTGGACTCAACACTCAGCAATTGGCTTTGAAAAACCTTTTCCTTTATAGGGCAATTTTACACTCAGCATTTGTTTGCTAAAAATTCCCCTGCTTCAGCACAGTCTTGTATCAATTTTCACACTTTTCTGCATATACTCCATTCACAGCTGGTAGCCCAATGCGGTGTGGCAACCTTTATTTGCAAAATCAGTACCACTCGTGGGTCACCATCTGTATTCACTGCTTCAGCGAAACTTTTTGAAAACAACAAACACCTATCCCTTTTAAGGGCTGACTCACTTCTTGAACCCTGACTATGGCTGGAAGGCAAAACCCCTATTTCAATGACCATATTACATTTGTGATAGGCAAATAAAGTTTTAGCTGCTTCAGCAGTCTCTCTCCTCATGGGATTGGGCAAAGAGTCCATCTGTGGTTTTGTAAGTTTCAATGCAGTGTAAGTTTCAGTGGTGTGTACACCTTTAACTCTGCCTCTGCTGCATGAGAGGTTTTTTTTTTTTTCAAGTTGTTTAGACTGTTTGTAGGCAAAAAAGCAGAACAAAAAATTTCACATAAAAACTCCGGTCCTTTTTAACTACAAGGACACCTCTTGTCCCACCAAATGTAGACGGACGTTCACAGAGGTACACACTTGGAGTCGTTTATAATGTGAAATTATAATAAGGCTTTATTGTGCCTTTTCCTTTTCATCAGGAAATTCATCCAAGCACAGGGGGGGGGAACAAAGCTTCTATTCACTTGGGAGTATTTCTAGTGAAACACTATGCAATAATTCACATCTCCCTTAGTCAAGCAGTTCTCGCAGCCCCAAAACATATAACATGAAATAAGCAGCTATAAACAGTCTCTTAAGAATAAAAGTCTTATCTGTTTCTTGGAGGGAAAATCTCACTTCCTGGTTCAGCTTCAGGTGCAGTAGTTTTCCCTGTGTCTTGAAATCAGGTCTGCTGTGCAGAGCTCAAGACTGGTCAGCTCCAAGGGTCAGCTCTCAGTCAGAGCTAAAGAGTCACTTCCTGTCTTAACAGACATGTTTTTGTAAACAATCTAATCAGGCAGGTGGTGTTTAGTAACTAACTACCAGAGGTTAACCACCACACTGCTGGATTAAAGGCACATTACTGAACAGGGATAAGTCCCCTGTTACAATATCATTTATCATATTTGATGAAACACTAAGGCTTTTTGTCTTTCGTTATATTACAGTTTAAACACAGACAGACTGGTGTATACAATGATATAAATAGATTTGTACGTCTACTACTGCTATTAGTGTGAGGATTGGACTTCGTTGCCGCATCCGCAACGCATTGGGTGACGCCCCTCGCGCGTGTACTGCGTGCGAGTGCCGCAATATGCGTGCCGACACTGACCTAGGATCCGCCGCCGCACCATCTTCCACGATGCAGCGGAGGGCGCTCCTCTCCAATACACGGCGGCGCTGCAATTCCAGAAGTACACGAGGGGTTAATACTGTCAATGACTCCTCACCTGCACTTCCCCCTGCCCCTGCCTGTCAGAGGACAGAATATGTCTAAGGGGCGGCTCTGTTCATTACCTTGCAGCTGTGTGCGACCTCTACCATTGGCTGCCTGCCCTTTAAGTACTGAGCCAGTTCTCCCACTAACTGGCTGAGCATAACCTCCTGTTTGTGTACCTGTGCTTGTGTTTGTTGTTCTTTGCTGTTGTTCTTTGCTATTGTTCTTTGCTGTTGTTCTTTGCTGTTGTTCTTTGCTGTTGTTCTTTGCTGTTGTTCTTTGCTGTTGTTCTTTGCTGTTGTTCTTTGCTGCTGTTCATTGCTGCTGTTCTTTGCTGCTGTTCTTTGCTGCTGTTCTTTGCTGTTGTTCTTTGCTGTTGCTGTGCCTTGCCTGATCTTCGTTTTGACCCCTGCTCGTACCTGGACTTCTCTCATCTGTGCCCTTGAACCTCGGCTTGCTCCTGGATTCCCACTCTCTCCTCGACTATGGCTAACGGATTACGACTACTCTCCTCTCTCCAACCCCTGACCACGGCAAGTACCACGACTTACCCAAACTCTCCTACCCTGACCTGGCTACACGACCCTGACTCTGCGATCCGGACCTGGTCTCTTGGTAGTAGGGCAGCGGTTATATACATCCCCACCTCAGCCTCGCGGTCTAAGTCCTGTTTGTGGTGAGCAACGTTACAATTAGTTAATTTTATTCCTACATGGGACTGCACTTTTTATAATCCATTAAAAAACTTTATAATAGTAGTAATGTGCAGTTCTTTGGGGATTATTTGCACAAAGAGTACGGAATCTGAGCAGAAAGAGGGATACTGGCGTCCTACAGTATGACAACATATTTGCACCATAGTATATAGATGACTATAATTCATTGACTCTGGACCTACTGTTTAATAGTTTACAAACTGTGATTGGGAATTTTTTTTTGCATTAATTGAATATTATTTAAAGAGACAATCTCTCCTAGAATCAAGGTGAGTGAACAACAGTTGCATGCCAATTAGGTTAAATGTAGGTGATTTATATATTTTGTGGATAGAGCTGACAGTGTACATGGTGCTGCAGGTACCCTGTCCTGCAGAGCCCACAATCTATATTTTGTGGTTCAGGCTCAGAGAAAAGGTCACTTGCCCGTGTTCAGAAGGAAAGTTGGCACTGGTATTCAGACTGGGTTCATGCGTTTTTTTATTTATTATTTATTAACCTAGGTTTGAAGCAAGGGGTCTCTGGAGCTGAACCAATTATTTCCAGCTGCCAGCTTCCCAAGATACAGACCTACAAAGTGGGTGCTGACATCTCTACAAAGTTTAAAGCTCCTGCGTCACGCGGGCCAATAGGAAGCTGCACCCGATGACATCACGGCTTCCTATTGGCCCGCAGGACGCGGGAGCTTTGAAACTCCACCATTACAGAAAACCTGCTGGCCGAGCAGAGCGACTATCAACATCCCCTACAGAGGTAAGTATCTCAGGAAGTCCCAGAGCTACAATGAATGTGGTCCAGCCCCGGAGACCCCATGCTTCAATCCGTGGATTACCTCTTTAATAGTACTGTACATGGATAACATTTTTTTCAATCTTTTTCTAATCTGGTTTTGGTTATACGACTATTTGTCAATCCTCAGATCTAGATGTAATGCTATTTATTTGTTCTCTGTTTGCAAGTAATTATTAGGCTATCTTTAATCAAATAAAAATAAGTCGCTGATAAACATGAAGTCAGCAGACGCAGAGGATACCAAAACATTATTTTCTTACAGGATACAAATAAGTGAAATTGTTACTTTAAGGGTGATAAAATAATTGTAACGCAAATGATGTGTACGTTGCTTTTTAGGCTTGTAATACAATGGACCTGCTTCTCCACTAGTAACAAACACCATGTTGCCCATCCCACTAACATATCATTTGGATGATTGTTTATCTACAGGTATGGCTAGTGGGCCATATTTACTCAGCAATGCTACTCCCTAAGACAGATTGCTCTACGGGTAGATAAATTAACCCTTTATGGCACATTCAAGTGAAACGACTCTAGAGTGTTTTCCGGCATGCAAGGTGCCTTATGGAGTAACACTACTTAGTAAATATGGCCCAGTATCTCTTGAACATCATTGCTGTGTAACTAATGGTTGTGTCACAGTGGTCAGTGCTCTGACCTTTAACTTCCATTAATCATTACACTTTAGACAGTTATTGCTATATATATACTGTGTGTGTATATACAGTATATACTTTAGATATCCAAAGATTTATATTAATGATTATACAGTTATGTGTACATGATATTGCAAGAGCTTGTTAAATCTGCAATCTCTCTCTCTCAGTGACTTTTAAAGCAGAAATCTCTTTTGAATCAATTCCATTTATTGTGTAATAACATTTTGCAACCTACATAAGTGAACTTTGTGTGGCGGCTTTAACTGGTTGAAAGCATTAAAAGGAGGAGTTTAACTTGCCCTTAAGTTACTGGAGACCTGCAATATACTGTGCAGCTGCAAACACATGTTCAGAGCAGATTGGTAAGTACGTTAGCTGTAGGTCCTCTTTAACTGTAATATTAGAAACCAATGCTTTACCAGTCAGCCCAGATCACAGCAAATTTGGGACCAACAGATGTTTCAAGACTTACAATCTCCCGAGCAACGGCTGAAAAAGCTTAAGGCTACGCTTAGAGTACTTGCTACGGCGACTACGACGTAACACAGCGCCGTAGCGAGTACATGCACTCCGTCGCGGGTGCCCATAGTGGGCGCGATCGGGATTGCCGGTAGTCAAAGGATTTTGTCTTTTTCGGCGACCGCCGCGTGACGTCAGCGGCACGTGAGCGGTTCAGCCAATGAGGGCGAACCGCTCACGGCCATGCCTCCGTCACACCCCCCAGTCACCCTCTGGTCCCCTGGAACCGAGTGCAGAAATCGCTATTGCGACTGCTGACGTCACGCGTAGTATAAGCGTAGCCTAAAGCCTTTCAGCTTTCTCCAGTGCTGAAAACAGTACGTTTTGCGACATCTGTATGAGTTCTTCTCTAGACTGTAATATAAATTGAATCAGGGAAGTCATACAGGGCAGATATTTCATTAGGCACTTACTTTATTAATGTTTTCTGCCACTTATAGCTACTGACCCCTATTCCATCACCTGGTGTCCTTTTACCACTGTACAAATAGCCCACAATAATACACATGGAATTACATTATTTTGTTACACTGACACACACAAAGGCTTTGATACAGTCTAAACATAGACACACTGATGCATTCAATCACATGCACAGATGTGCATGTGTACTGTACAAAGCTATGCTCACATAACTTATAAAGGCTGTTATAAAGGCTTTTTTGCTTATACAGTATTGGCATATACCTCTGCATTCACTGTGTTGGATATACTGTTATTTAGCGTTTCACTTAATCTTTTTGGGAGTAAGTATGCAACACTACAAAACAAACAAACCCATTTCAAATGATGAAACATTAAACCATTAACATTAAAACATTCATTAAACTGGAAATAATGAATTCTATAAAACAGCATAGAAACATTCAAGAATGTCCCATACTAGTATTTACTCTACTTTGCAAACTGTTATACTTTTTCATTTTAAACGCAGCATGATGGGTCTGAATCAATTTTGAACGAGACAGCTGTTTCAAAGTTTGTTTGTAATAGGAATTTGGTGCTGTGTTTCAATTAGATTTTTATTTCAAAACGTACCTTGCATTGAGAACCCAAATCCAGCAAAGTAGTGTGTTGCAGGCGCCTCTGGCATGGAAGGGGTTAATTCCCAGCGCCGCGTAGCTGCTTAAAAATGAAATGACCCACACTGCAGGCTATATTTGCTGAGTCCCTGGTAGGAGCAGGGAGACTTAGGAAGACAGCAATACACGTACGCGTGAGTTGTGAAACGTATTTATGGATAAATCAGATTGCGCTAAATGATCACTATGGCTAGACCAATTTGAATTAGTGACACACGCTGACGCGTTCAAGTGTCAACCCCACTTGGACCAATGTGAGCTAATGACTGATGTTTTTTCTATGGGTTATAGGGTCCGTCCCACATAGGACCAGAGTGAACTAATTACATTGACATCTTTAATGGGTTAAAGCTTAAATCCCATATAGGACCAATATCACATAATGACAGTGACATATCTAAGGCCGCGAACATGATGCCTCCAGCCGCGCTCCTCTGCGCTGACGGTCAGGCCCGCCTGCTCAAGCAGGAGCTTTTGGTGTCCTAGCAGGTGAGGCAGCGAGCGCACTTGGGAGGCAGGGCGGGAGGCGGGCTAGTGCGCCGCAAACGTTTAAGTCACGCCGCCGACGTCTGCGTCACGCCGCCCTCATTGCCGTTGGCTGTTTGCCGGTCACGTGACCAGCTCTCCGCTCCCCTCAGCGCTCGATCTTAAATTTGCCTTTCTCATGATCTTCAGTCCGCCTGCGGAAGTGTGCGGAAGCGCTTCCTAAAGCCGCCCTGATACAGGATGCCGGGGGTAAGTGCGCAGCCTCAGCGCGGGTCAGCTGTGTATTCCTAACTATGGCCCCGGCCTTATGGGTCATAGTGTCAGTTCCACATATGACCAGAGTGAACTAATAACAGTGACATACTGTACAGTATATTACTAAACTTAATCAGGTACTGTGTGTGTAATGACATTATTCTCAAACATTTTAATGTATGCAACAATTAGCTACAAACAAACATACACAAAAAAGAGCGCAAAGAAAGACTGAAACAATAAAAAATATAAATCACTTTATCAGTTTAATTAACAAGTTAAAAACATACATTTCTAAAAAAATAAAATATGATAGTACATCATACTCAAACGATCTCCCCACGCCGGGCCCTCTTACGTCAGTGCGCGCCGGGCCTCTCTCTCATGCAGACACGCTGGGAGCAGAGGATAGATTACTTCCGTCGCGCATCGACATCAGAGGGCCCGGTGTGGGACAGTTAGAGAATAGGAGGCCCGCAGCTGGGGAGAGCCGGGGTCCAGGGGCCACAATAGTTTAGGCCTCAGCAGCCACCGGGCCCCCCGTAGTCACCGGGCCCGGGACTCCTGTCCGGCTGTCCACCCCCTCCCGGCGGCCCTGACGCAGAGGTTCTGGTGGTAATAACTGCGATAACCGGGCAGTGAGATGGAATTAGCAGGACTTCACTGCCGTTGGACACGAAGCAGATACTGTCCTAGCTTGAACTGTTAGGTTGCTTGCAGCGTCCTCGTGGGAGGGGGGGGGGGGGGGGCGTCAATCATCAGAGTTTCTGTGTTGTTTATGACAGCCTAGAGATTCTTAAGCCAACTCCCTGACGAAGTGTATGGGACACGAAACACGTAGAGGTAGTGTGGTCATCAAGTTGTGACGTCAGAAACAGTGATGACCGACGCCTGATGCTCCCACGAGGACGCTGCGAGCAGCCTAACAGTTTCAGCTGGGACATTCTCAGCTCCGTGTCAAGCGGCTGCAAAGTCCCGCTAATTCCATCTCACAGTTATTCACCAGGTCGTTGGCGTGGGGCGATCATTTGAGTATGATGTACTATCATCTTTTTTTTTATATATATATAAATGTAAGTTTTTAACTTGTTTATTGAACTGATAAAGTCATTTATATTTTTTATTGATTCTGTCTTTCCATGCGCTCTTTTTTTTGTGTGTCTGTTGTTCTCTTGTTTAACCCCGTTGATCACGGGACAAATTTGAGCAGCAGGAACTACAGTGTTTTGGATATTGGGAGGATATAGTTTGAAGATTCTGTAATCAGCGCACACACAATTTCTTCTGTTTAACAATTAGCTACAAGTATAGTGTACAATAAACAAATAGGGATATGTTTATAATACATTAAAGTAAACATAGGAGAAAAGAAGTTCCTGTCCAGGAGAGCTTACAATCTAAGAAGTTTGTTGGGAGACAGACATGGAAAAAATAGTATATGGATGTGCAAATGGTATAAGCTAGAGCCGTGAGGGTAAGTGAGGTGCAGACTGTAGTGAGCTTGTGTAATATTACAATGCTATGGGAATGCTTCAGTGTAACAGTGACATTTTAGGTGGATTCTGGAGATGAGAATATATATATATATATATATATATATAAAAAATATATATATATATATATATATATACAGTATCAATATATATATATATATATATATATATATATATATATATATATATATATATATATATATATATATAATAAAGCAGAAAATAGCCGTGTTAGTCCAGTTGCGATAGTGCAGAATAAATAAGTTCTTCAGTATTAGGTGATACCTTATTTATTGGACTAACAATTTATGTCATAGAACTAGCTTTCGAGAGTTATCCTCTCTTCTTCAGGTCAGCAATACTGATATACAAAGGATTCAATGGCTAAAACAGTGTAGAGAGAGGGAAAAAAAACAACAGATATGTACTGTAGATAAGGTACAGTATATATCTGTTTTTTTTTCTTCTCTCTCTCTCTACACTGTTTTTGCCATTGAATCCTTTGTATATCAGTATTGCTTGACCTGAAGAAGAGAGGATAACTCTCGAAAGCTTGTCCTATGACATACTGTAAATTGTTAGTCCAATAAAAAAGGTATCACCTAATACTGAAGAACTCATTTATTCTGCACTATCGCAACTGGACTAACACGGCTATTTTCTATTTTCTGCTTTATTTTATATATATATATATATATATAAGTAGAAACGACATGCAGTGTATTCAGTATATTCAAGTTCAATCTCCTGTTAAATCTTATTGTAATTCTAACTCTTCCTCCACTAATATATATATATATATATATATATATATATATATATATATATATATATATATATATATATATATATTGAAACACAAAACATAAATATATATATTTATATATATATATTTATATATTAGTGGAGGAAGAGTTAGAATTACAATAAGATTCAACAGAAGATTGAACTTGAGTATACTGCATGTCGTTTCTAAAACCTAAACTGCTGTGTTATGGTACTTTGTAACAACTGCCATAAATACAGGTACCTCTCCAAATTCTACCTCCTGCCTTCTTAATTTGGGAAATTATTTGAAAATTACAGCATAGGTTTAGTGTACTCAATCTCAGTATGCTGTGTTTGCTGATCTTTAAATATTAGGTACATACCCCAGTCAATGTCTGATCATTTCTATATGTTTAGTATGCATTAATATAACAACTTTCCCTAACAATCTGATATGGTCTTTTGCCTTATAGACATCATGATGTTAGAACCTGGAAGACAGGGGAGCACCTTCTTTAAAGTATGTGTCCTTGTGATGTCTGTTCTTGTGATGAATACCCAAGCGGAAGATGAGACCATTATTGAAACAAAGCAAGGGAAGGTTAGCGGAACCCACTTATCAGTGTTGTCTGGTTCTGTCACAGCCTATCTAGGAATCCCATATGGAGAGCCACCAACAGGTGAACAAAGGTTCAAACATCCAGTGCCTCGAAAACCTTGGCAAGGCATACATGAAGCCATCACGTTTGGCAACTCTTGCTACCAAAGTAGAAATGAAGTCTTCACTAAATTCCCTGGTATAAAAATGTGGCTGGTGAACAATGACATTAGTGAGGACTGTCTCCATCTAAATGTATGGGTCCCATCAGCCAAGCCAAAATCTGTCTCAGTCATGGTATTTATCCATGGAGGAGGGTTCATATCAGGAACAACATCTTTAGATATATATGATGGAAGCGTACTGGCATATTCTGAAGAAGTGATCGTGGTATCAATGAATTATAGAGTTGGAGCACTTGGATTCTTGGCTTTACCAGGGAACAAGGACGCTCCAGGCAATGCAGGTTTATTTGACCAGAGATTAGCTCTGCAATGGGTTCATGAGAACATTGCAGCCTTTGGTGGAAACCCCCACAGTGTGACTATATTTGGACATAGTGCTGGAGCAGTTTCTGTTGGTTATCATATGATTTCTCCTGGAAGTCATACTTACTTTACAAGGGCTATCATGCAAAGTGGGTCCCCCTCTTCAGACTGGGCCATTCAGTCTCACCAAAGAGCAAGAAAATTGACTGTAAAATTAGCTGAGGTGCTTGGTTGTCCTCTAGATGATGACGATACGGTAATGACTTGCCTACGAAGTAAAGATCCAAAAGAATTGATTAAAAATCAGCTTTTAGCTGAGACTACACACACATTGACACATTTCATTCCGGTTTTAGATAACGATTTTCTAATTGACATTCCAGATAATCTAATAAAACAGAATTTAAAAGATACAGAAATTTTATTAGGAGCCACGAAGGATGACGGAAACCCATTTTCTTTATTGGGGGGTCCTGGATTTAGCTTAAACCATGAGAGCTTGATTACCATGGCCGAGCTGGAAGAAGGACTGAGGCTATTCTTTCCTTCAGCCGGTGAGCTTGGTGTAGAATCCATCCTGTTGCAATACACAGACTGGGAGGATGTGGACAATCGTGAGAAGAATCGGGAGGCCATGGAACTTATCCTGCGAGACTATTACTTCACTTGCCCAATGAAGTATTTTGCCAACCAAGCTGCAGATCACAGAAGTAATGTATTTTTCTATGAATATGATCATCGCTCATCACAAGAGGTTTGGCCTGAGTGGATGGGAGCCCTGCATGGTGCAGAATTAACATTTGTGTTTGGAAAACCGCTGATTGAAAATAAGAATTACACTAACGCTGAGCACTTGTTTAGCAAGAGGATGTTGAAATTCTGGGCCAACTTCGCAAAAAATGGGTATGAAATGTTGAAATATAACTCGATGTTATACATGTGTTTATGATGTCAATTTTAGTTCAGTAGACTAATGAAGTAGAAAGTTGGTAGACTAGTGGTACAATCTATTTGTGGTATGCAGAACATTTTATTAGATCTTCAAGCCAATGTCTTACTTGAGAATACTGGCAAATAAGAATGAACACCCCTTTGTCATCCTTGATTTTGGTAGTGGAGGAAAGTCGTCCACTTATGGGACATTCAATACAATTAACATTGCACCCTGTTTTCCACCATGCACAAAGTACTTTTTGGTAAATCTGTGAGCTTTATACAGTTGGGGGTAAAAAATGTTGGGTTAGTAAATGGAAGCAACACTTTTTAATTGTTCTGGTAATGATAACCTAGACTTAGGTTATAATCACAGAAGCGCAACACTAATTTGAGTGATTATTCATTGGGGGCCAGAGGATGAAGTGAGTAAGAAAAGGTACAAAACTTGGTAAACAAGGCTGCAAAACTAATTTTTGAAAGGCTTATACTGTACGTACAATATATAGGTGCAAACAATACAGAGAGAAGGGCCTTTTTTTAAATAAACTATTTTTTCTTTAAAAATAAAATGGCATTTATGTTTCTAAACAGAGCAGTGCTACCCTAGGTCTGTATTTAAAAAAGTTGTAGTACTTAGCACCCCCCTAGTGCAAGCAAACTGTGCCCACTGTTGGGGGCCCAGTCCTTTATGGGTTAGTGAAATATATAGTGGGGTATATTTGGCTTTCATCCTCAAAAAAACTGCCCCAAATGTTGGCAACTCCCAGTACCCATCAACCTATCCCCAATCTAAGCTAAAAAACCCACAGCTTTAACAGGCATTATTATTCCCTCTGGTGCATTATGGGGGAATATGTTGGCATATTCTGCACCAATACTGCCATTGAATCCTATGGAAACAGTGATATTTTGCGTTATAAGAGCTATGTTGAGTGATACCGTATGTACTGTGTGTTGATTTGGTTAGATCATGTTTAAGGGATTGAGCATGAAGTATCGGGGATAAAGGTCCTCGAACGTTCTTTTCTCTGATTCTCTATGTGCATTCTCTACTTTAAAGCTGCAGTTCAAGCAATATCCTGCATGTGTGTTTTTTTTTTTAATAAATCAGTTCTGTAGTAAGAAAAAATACTTTTAGCATTTTCTGTTTTAAAAAAAACAACTTTGAAAGACCAATTTTCTTGTATTCTATTTTAACAACCATTTACTAAGGCACTGCCCCTTCATGTCCTGTCACAAGCCCTGGCACACCCCTTTGTCAGCCCTGCCCTCCCTCTAGCACATGTCAGTGCAGGAGTGCTCGTGAATATTCATGAGCTTCCACTGAGAGACAGAAACACAATCCCTATATTTAAAGATGTCGCCAAACATCGCCCATCAATACATGGAGAACGACTTGACCGGCAGCTATACAGTTCTTTAGGTAAGTAGAGATTGCCCACATGAAACTATTGAAGTAAAAAAAAAAACGGGTGCTTGAACTGCAGCTTTAAGAACATATACATCCCATATACCGTAGATTGTTATATGTTATGTTATCACTATGAACAATGAGGCTGGACACATCTGTACAATCTCCTTGAAGTAAATCTGCAGAATACGCTGTTGTGTACATGCATATTCATTATACCTTTTTAAAGGACTGACATGATAGTTCTGCATATATTCATGTGTACAGTACATGAGATTTTAAGTTCTAAGTCACTTTAATATGAGTTATCAGGTTACAGTATACAGAGGCGCCAGCCTTTATTCTAAAACCTCGCCCGGCGTACAGCTCTGAATACCGGGTCACGACGCGCTATGTTTTCCAACCGTATAGCAATTGACTCGGGTTTCTATCGTTTTTTTTATCGGGAGCAGAATCCATTTATCGGGCGCAGAAAATTGTATTTTAGCAATGTCTGCAATACCGTCTACTCCATTATCAACACATGGTACATACTGTACCACTTAACATTGTACTAAAGTGACTTGGCCATCTTAAACTAACAAATTAATTTAAAGGTGCTATTCCATGATGTAGCCAGCCAGAAAACATACTTTTATAAAGACTTGGCTTCCCTAAACAAATCTAAAAATGTTATCATGAAAGATTTGCTTGCTTTCATATTTGGGGAACTTACAAGTTGAATTTATTATTTGTGTTTTCTTTACCCAGAGCCCACTCTGTCCTGTTTAGAGAGCCAATTAAGACAAGGAGAGGGAGATATAGCCTGCTTTATCTATGCAAACGCTTGTTGACCAAGAGGCCTAAATTTGGATATAATAAGTTGCATTTTGTTTTTTTCCTGCAGATCTCCTAATTGTTCTGAGGAAGCATTTATTTGGCCTCATTATACAAGTACAGACCAGAAATATGCAGTACTGAAGGTGGACGGTGCAGAAGTTCAGCACAAACTGAACTGTCGCCATTGTCAGTTTTGGAATTCCTACTACCCAAAACTTTTGAAAAAACTGGGTAAGTGAATACAATAGATGTTCTGTACAATGCTTCTAGCTCAAGCACTGTGTGTATATAGAGATTTCACACCAGAAATTATGCACACATGTTGGGTTATTCATTAAACTGTGATAGTGCCCTGATCAGTATTATCGTTGTTTGATGAATATCCCCTATAGTTACATATTGTACATACAGATGTAGCAGCCATTATTACTCTCGCTATCATACAGTAACGCAAGATTAGTTAACAAAATTGCACGGTTTTACTAGAACTAGTGGCTCAATTGAATTGCAAATCCAACTATAATGCATTAAAACCAGCAACAGGTAAGCTGTTATCGTGTGATAGAGACAGTAATACATCTGTAATTGATGCGGTAAAAAAAAAAAGTCCATTGGTTTCACTCAATCGTATATTCTAATTGGCTAAGAAATTTTATTTTCATTCATTATTTATTTATAAAATGTTTTACCAGGAAGTAATGTTTTCATGTATGTCCTGGGCACAGTTATAATGACAAATACATGGTTACAAATACATAGTTACATTAAGTGAAAAGGGCTATACAATACATTATATACAAGATATTGCATGCACAGTTATAGATAATATATAAATGTATATATATATATTAATGCATATATATATATATATATATATATATATATATATATATGATAGGCATATATAACAGTTACAGACCAGATAAAAATGTGAGTCAGCTTTAGTTTTGAAAGAACGTGGACTGGTGGCGGCTGTAAGAGGAAATCTTCAGTGTGGATCACACAGATACTGTACATCTCATAAGAAAAGCTGACTTTCCGTAACATGCTCAAAACGCCATTAGTTTGTCTGCTTGAAAGAACACCCTCCAGTATAGACTTTATTGGAGATCAAAGGGTATACGTACTGTATGAAAACAGATGTATTGTATTGTATTGTTTGTCTTTATTTATATAGCGCCAAAAGTGTACTCAGCACTTCACAAAGAATACAGTACAGGGAATTATAATTATACAATAAGTACAGCAAAATCAGACAATAGGAAAGGAAATCCCTGCCCCGAAGAGCTTACAATCTAAGAGGTTTAATGGGAAACTTACAGAGACAGTAGGTGAGGGAGTAAGCGCTGTAGATGGCAGTGCTTGGTCACAATGGGTGGTAGGAGTGGCTGAGTGTGGGACAATAGCCATGAGTGCTATGTTTGCTTTCACTCACGGTTTGTAGGTCAGGGTTGTGTGAACAGATCTGGTTGGCTAATGTATCAGCAGCAAAGCACATGATGTCTTGGCACGTACTGTACAGTACATGAGAGTGAGCACGGACCATGGGAGAGTTTTTTATGGAGAGTTACACCATTAAACCTCTCCTCAGACAGGATCTTTTCCTGACAAAATATTTGCTGCTCTGAAATGTTAGTGTTATACCTCTAGCTGTGAGCAGGCTGTAATGAGCTTTGTTTAGTTCACAAGACCTGTGCATCTTCCCTTTATCTTCTGCATTTTAGGACTGTGATAAGACAGATGAACGTTTAATATATTTTAGATGTCATCCCCCAACTACATATACAACAAGGGGTCTATGTATCAAGGCAATTTTCATCCTGCACCTATGTATTAAAGTACATTGCTTCAATGTTGCCCCGACTGCCCCAACTCGTGATTTGGGGAATGTCGGTAGGGGGAGCTGGGGAGGCGTTACATGGTACACAGTTATGTAATGAGATATATCACATTCAGCGTCTTTGTGCGCCATTCTTTACCCCTTTTATTTGCCATTAAAAAACAACTGTATTTAACATTCAGCATCAGATGTAAGAAACTGTTCTTACTGTATATATGTTGCAACTCTGCTCCAAAAAACAGAGCAGTTCATCAAAACACATTTTCTCTGCGCTGATATATAAACCCCAGTGTGACTGGTTGTTAGCAAGGAATATTTTCTCAATGTTTCCTTTTATTCCTGCACTTCTCCCTATATGTACTATACCTGTATTATGTCTTGTATAATATCTCTTTGAAGTGCTGCATTCACAGTTGGCCCTATATTAATAAATATATCCAATAGAGTGCTTAACTCTCATCCTATGTGTTGCAGGAGAACAATGATGTTGGAAATAGTTGCCATAGGAGGGATCAAATTCATGCAGATCTCCACCTACTGAAAGGAATAATCGCACCAAAGTAACAAATTACAGAATGTGTATTATGACAAAACTATCAAATGTATAATAAAATATTAACAAGTAATAGCAAGCAGCTGATATGTAAGGTCTTAAATATTGCATACTGAGATCCCCTGTATGGCTCTATTTTGCTTGTTCAGATATAATATAGAACATCTGTGGAATTCAGTGGTGGAAGTGGTGATAAGCAATGTAGGGGTACTTTGTGAATCTTGTTTTAGAAATCTTCATCAAATATATCCTTTTAATTAGGGAGGGAGTATTAGGGTTAGAAGAATAGGATCTGTAAGTGCATAAGTAAAATAATAGTTCTTCAAGTTGAATAACAAAATAAAAACAAAAGACACACCAAGCGCACCAAGGATTAATACACACTCATAGATAACCAAGTGAATAAAACCATCTGAAATTATTAGCGTGTACACAATTTAATAGACATTACAAATCTAAAAGAAACCACACATACACAAAAGTGCAATACCCACGCTGCACTGCAAGCCCAATGAGTAGCACATCTAACAAAACCATGGGTCACACACCTATAACTGCAGCAATGTAAATGGCAATAAGATAGATCCCAGGTGCCGTTGGGCTAATAACCACATTAATCTCCAGCACAGAACTATGCAATACTAGAGTGCCCACGGAACCCGGAGATCTAATAATGAGAGGGGGTGTGGGTGGAACTGAGCCAGAGAGCACAAGCAGGAACAGCTAACTGGCGCATAGGTTAGCACCCCCCTCATGGTCGCATACGTACTCCATGGGTGACTAATCTGGGGATAGGAAAAGGGAAGGGGAAAGGGGAGCTCCCGCGTCAGCAAAGTAAGGATAGTATTTAAATCAAATAGCACACAGACTGGTGCAATAGAGGATATATACTATAGTGACAACATAAACAGACAGACAAGTTCCTCCTTGAATGCACTCAGAAAGGTAAATCAGAGTTGTATGGTTGATAACATTAAAAACCTTTTAATCACCAAATAGTAAAAACATCTTGTATAGAGGGAAATGGTAGAAATAGTCCACGGCCAGTCCCTTTAAACAAACCAAGAAAAAATCTTCCCATGTGTGTATATGGAAGATAATAAATGACAATACACCACCTAGATGTGGGCTACAAAAAACTGCAAAGTCTCGCCAAAATGTAACTACAGACTTGAAAACCAGTCCTGTTGACAGGAATTCTATTGTCAAAAACCAACACACCTATAAAAAAGTATGCTGATACTGGATCTGAAGAGGCGGTTCATATACAGTTCGTGGGTCATGGAACCCCTACACACGTATAACTAGACCACAAAGAGTTGGGGTGTATGTCAACTCCAGAACAAAAATGAAGTCAACAAAAGATGTGATAAGTAATACATATAACATAAAATAAAACCACCTACATAGCTATTGACTACGTGGCTAGTGAGTAGTGACCTCTGCGTAGGGCAAGCACAAAGCGTGCTCTGCTAATGCCCTGAGGCACGGTTCAGTGACCGTATCCAGTTATAGCTACTCCATGGGTGGAATGAAATCAAGGACTTATAAAATTGTCCTCGGTCCATATTATAAATCATCAATGTATTTGTGTGTGTGTATGTGTGTGTGTGTGTGTGTGTGTGTATGTATATGTATATGTGTGTGTGTGTGTGTATATATATATATATATATATATATATATATATATATGTATGTATATATATATATATATATATATATAATTATTATTATTATTATTATTATTATTATAATCGGGAGTTAGTATTAGGATCTGAAAAATATAGTACTCCAGGCTTGTGAATTTAAAAAACAAATCCATACCTGCTTGAAGCATCACACTTCAATCACTGGGTAAAGACAGAGACTTAATCTACAAGTAAAGGAAATGGAGGTGTTTATGTATGCACTTTTATTACTTCCGAGTTATTCCAACTATGTAGGAATTACCTGCTGACCCTGAGTTTTTTTAAGACATTTTCTCACGTCTTTGCTTCTTAGTGTGTAAATAATTGGGTTAAACATTGGAATCAAAACAGTGTACACAACATAAAATGGCTTTCCTGTGAGGATGCATACTAGGATGAAGGTCTAGTGTACATGATCATTACAGTGCCATAGAAGAGGATGACCACAGTGAGGTGGGACACACAGGTGGAGAAGGCTTTGTGTCTGTTCTCAGAAGATCATATCTTCAGGATGATGGAGATTGTGCAGACATAAGAGGTTAGAGTAAGTGTTAAGGAAGAATATTCAACCACTAAGCCATTGATATAACTGATGACCGCAATAAAAAAAGTTTTAATCAAGAGGTTTCCTACCAGAGTGAGAAGATAAATCAAAAGAAACACCAAGAACAGAGGCATCTGTAGCTCTGGAAGATCTAAAATCCCCAGGAGAATGAACTCTGTGACTTTGCTTTTGTTCTGATCTTGCATGTCTGCTGCAAATTTCCCTATAAAATAGAATATGACATTGCTTTATTGTAATGTTGGTCTAACAGTTTATACAGAACCTTACTGTGTGTATAATTAGCACAAAATCATTTGAGTACATTATCTTTACTGTAACGGAGAGCTTTTCTTGTTGCAATAAACGCCTTGTGCTTAGGCTGTTGGTGAATATAACTACATAACACACATTCCCAGCTAGCTCAAACTCCTACACCCACCACATCATGAATATATATTTATGTCAAAAAAGAGTGCTACTGGGCGTGGCAAATGTATTCAACAAAAGACAGGGGTGCCCAATGCTACATCGAATTGACAAAACATATATGGTAATAAGTACAAAGTTCAAATACTTCAATAATAATAATAATTACTTGGTTATTTAGTTAAACCTTTTGTCCAAAGCGTTATAAGCCTGCATACCAAACGTCAAGGTATAACCAAAAATGCAGGTCCTACACTACACTGTGAACCCTTCCTTTTACCTCTGTATGAGGGGAAAGAACCATAATAGGTCATGTTCTTGCAGCAAAGTGAAAAGACCTCCCAAGTTAAAAAGGTGAGGAGGAGTGAGCTCTGGATGGAGGTGCCACCTTACTCCATTACAACTGTTACCAGTCAGAAATTGATTAACACACATTCCCAGCTAGCTCAAACTCCCACACCCACCACATCATGAATATATATTTATGTCAAAAAAGAGTGCTACTGGGCGTGGCAAATGTATACAACAAAAGACAGGGGTGCCCAATGCTACATCCAATTGACAAAACATATATGGCAATAAGTTCAAAGTTCAAATACTTCAAGAATAATAGTAATTAGTTGGTTATTTAGTTAAACCCTTTGGCCAAAGCGTTATAAGCCTGCATACCAAACGTCAAGGTATAACCAAAAATGCCGGTCCTACACTACACTGTGAACCCTTCCTTTTACCTCTGTATGAGGGGAAAGAACCATAATAGGTCCTGTTCTTGCAGCAAAGTGAAAAGACCTCCCAAGTTAAAAAGGTGAGGAGGAGTGAGCTCTGGATGGAGGTGCCACCTTACTCCATTACAACTGTTACCAGTCAGAAATTGATTAACACACATTCCCAGCTAGCTCAAACTCCCACACCCACCACATCATGAATATATATTTATGTCAAAAAAGAGTGCTACTGGGCGTGGCAAATGTATACAACAAAAGACAGGGGTGCCCAATGCTACATCCAATTGACAAAACATATATGGCAATAAGTTCAAAGTTCAAATATTTCAAGAATAATAGTAATTACTTGGTTATTTAGTTAAACTCTTTGGCCAAAGCGTTATAAGCCTGCATACCAAACGTCAAGGTATAACCAAAAATGCAGGTCCTATACTGTACTACTGTGAAGGAGAGGGAGTGGCTCAGTGAGTAAAGACACTGACTGGCACTGAGAGTTTGAAGCAGGGGAGCTTGGTTCAATTCCCGGTGTCAGCTCCTTGTGACCTTGGGCAAGTCACTTTATCTCCTTGTGCCTCAGGCACCAAAACCATAGATTGTAAGCTCTACAGGGCAGGGACCTGTGCCTGCAAAATGTCTCTGTAAAGCGCTGCGTATAATTAGCAGCGCTATACAAGAACATGCTATTATTATTATTATTATTTTGTTGAATGTAACTACATCATGAAAAGAGCCAAGCAGAAACCCCCCTCCTCCTCTCCCCTCCATATACCTCCATATACCCAAGGATGCCTCAAACTATTACAGAGTTCCTCTAGGATGTAATGCTAGTGCTAATGCTAATGCTTAGAATACTGCAGTACAGCACGAAACCTCCTACATCCGTATGTCTACCCAAACATTAAACAACCCCTACTGTGCATAGTATTAAGCACATCAATTACCATCTACTCTTTCCAAGTATCCCTTGAAACATAAAGATAAAACAACCTGCCATTAGCATATGTCCTGTCATTAGAGAATACTTGTCTGACTGACCATTGACAGCATGAAACATATTGCCATCATTAGACCACTATAGTCCTACGTGAAACTTACCCTTTAAGCTACTAAACATGTTACTGTCATTACTGTAGGACGCATTGGTCCAATAGGGCACACAGCAAGCCAACAAAATAATACATTTATAATGGGTATCAGCTTAATTAGCTAGTAAACCAGCTGAGCTGTATCTCAATAAAATAATATTAGACATGATAACCTGCATTGTGTTTTCATGACTCCCTGCCCTTAAGAGGTACATTCTGCTTCTCAGTGCACTCAGTGTGAGCAAACTACTTAATGCTACAGTGCTGGCTTATGTTCTTTGAATATGGTCCACCTGGGCACACAGTGATCACACCATTATCATCATTTGGTCTTGTAATAAGTAACAATACTGATTGAAAAAATATGGAGCCAGTCATTACCTCCATACAATTTATTTCAAAAAGTGGGGAAAGTGGACACACAGAACGGACAGTGACGAGTGCTAACCAAAGCGTAATTCCCTAAACTCTGATCCATCGTTAACTGCTGCACAATTCCATAGAAGTTAATGCTGGATCAAGTTCTGATACCTGTTATTGGAGCTTAGTGGTTCCTAGAGCAAGAGCTTAAGGGGCCTATGCAGCTAGCTTCGATGTTATTACTGCCACATCGAACGTGTTGGCATGTTCCTACCTAAAGGTACTCAGTAAGATATATTGCGTTTGATATACCATGTGTTAAAAAAGGACATACCACATAAGTTTCCAGTACTCCAGGCTCGTGAATTTAAAACAAAAAAGTCCTTACCTGCTAGAAGCATCACTCTTCAATCCCTGGGGCAAGATAGAGACTTAATCTACAAGTAAAGGAAATGTAGGTGTTTGTGTTCCATATGCACATGTATTACTCCTGAGCTATTCCAACTATGTAGGAATTACTTGCTGCCCCTGATTTTTTTAAGGCATGTTCTAACGTCTTTGTTTCTTAGAGTGTAAATAAGTGGGTTGAATATTGGGATCAGGACAGTGTACACAACAGAGGTTAGCTTTTCCTGCGAGGTTTCATACTGGGATGAAGGTCTCATGTACATGAACATTACAGTGCCATAGAAGAGGATGACCACAGTGAGGTGGGACACACAGGTGGAGAAGGCTTTGTTTCTGCTCTCAGAAGATCGTATTTTCAGGATGGTAGAGATGATGCAGACGTAAGAAGTTAGAGTAAGCGTTAAGGAAGGAAATCCAACCACTAAGCCATTGACATAATTTATGACCTGAATAAAAAAGGTGTCCACACAAGAGAGACTCATTAGCACTAAAGGATCACAAAAGAAATGATTGATCACATGGGATCTGCAGAAAGGTAACTGTGATATGACTACGGTATGACCTACAGTATCCAGGAAACCAATAGCCCAACAAGTAGTGGCTAGCAGGACACAGACTCTTCTGCTCATTAGAAGTGGATAATGCAGGGGTTTACAGATGGCAACATAACGATCATAGCCCATGGCTGTCAACAAAACAAACTCTGTGCAAGACAGACACATAAACAAATAGAGCTGCATTATACAACCATCATAAGACAATGTTCTATTCCCTGTAGAGAGCATAGAGAGAAGCTTGGTCTGTGTGACAGCGGAGTAAAGAAGGTCAAGGAAGGAGAGGTTGCACAAGAAGAAGTACATGGGAGTGTGCAGTACTGGGTTCAGGGAGACCACTGTTATAATCAGGAGGTTTCCTATCAGAGTGAAAAGATAAATCAAGAGAAACACAATGAACAGGGGAATCTGCAGCTCTGGACGATCTGAAATCCCCACGAGAAGGAACTCTGTGACTTTGCTTTTGTTCTGATCTTGCATGTCTGCTGCAATTCCCTATAACATTAAACATGCAATTGCTTTATTATAATGTAGGTCTAACAGTTTATACAGATCTTTACAGTGTGTTAAATGAGCACAAAATAATTTGAGTACATTATCTTTACCGTAACGGAGAGCTTTTCTTGTTGCAATAAACTCATTGTGCTTAGGCTCTTGGTGAATGCAACCATGTCATGAAATGAGCCAAGCAGACACCCCTTTCCCCCTCCATGTACCTCCACATACCCAAGATGCCTCAAATGATTAGAGTTCTTAGAGGATGCATTGCTAGTGCTAATGCTAATGCTCAGAATACTACAGTACAGCATCATTGGGCATACCTCATGAAGACTCCTACAACTGTATGTCTACCCAAACATTAAGTACCCACCACTGTGCATAGTGTTAAGCACTTCTCAATTACCATCTACTCTTTCCAATTATCCCTTGAAACACAAAGATAAAACAACCTGCCATTAGCATATGTCCAGCAGTCATTGGATAATACTTATCTGACTGACCATTGACGCACCATTAGACCACTATGGTACTATGTGAAACTGACCCTTTAAGCTATTAAATATGTTATTGTCATCACTGTAGATACAGAAAGACAGCAAAATAATCCATGTGTAATTGCCATGAGCTTAACTTGCTAGTAAACCAGCTGAGCTGTATCTCTATACATTTAAATCATGAAATATAAAACATTTAATACTCATTTTAAATGGGGAGATAACAGACTTAAAAGCTGCGTATAATATTTCTTCAAGCTGTGCTCAGATGCCTATATTTATGTCTGTGTTATAGGGGCTTATTCAGTAAAGTGTGATAATACAGATTCAGTTGCAAGGAGACTCTTTCAAGTCAATGGCACTTTCTGAATAAGCCCCATAGAATGGGCTCACTGACCTGTTTATGCAGTTACAGCTCCGTGCTCCTCTGCGATCCCTCTATCTGTGACTTTCTTGCACGTTCAATATATTACCCAGTGGTAGATCTGGGATTATGCCCCCAGAGGCTCAAAGCTCAGCGCGCACAGCCTGTAAGTACAAGTAATAAGTACAATGTGATTCTCTTAACACTTTCATTGAGGCCTCCCTAATACTCTGCACATATTTACTTCCAAAACGGGCTATGGGGACCTAATTTCAGACAGCAAAGTGGGAAAGTGGTTGGTTGGTGAGGATAACATCTAACTGGCCTGTGAACAAAGCACAAATCAATAGGGATATATGGAAAGTTCTCACAAGTTTGCAAATCTGGCTATAACTTCACAAATGGCAAATTTCTCTTTACAAAATGTGCTTGCCTAAAGGGACGTAAATATGCATGGTCACATGACCATGTGTCATTTAAATCCTGCCCAATGTCCCCCATGTTAGAGAAATTGCAGCTTTCAGTAATAGTTCACAAAAATTGCAACCTTTCTGTAAAATCTGTGAAGAATGGAGTGAACTGCAATTGCTCACATTCTCACGTTTCTGGTAATCAAAGGCTAAATGACTCAAAACACACAAATCATGTGCTATAGCTGGAGAAATATATTATGTCAGGGAGGGATACTGGGCAGAATAACCCATCTAGTGCATATTTGCATCAAAAGCGCGATGTGGGATATTCCACCATATATGGGTTTGGCGGTAACTGCTATTAAAATCAATGGCATTGACCGCGATATTAGACATGATAACCTGCATTGTATTTTGACGACTCCCTGCTATTGAGAGGCACGTTTTGCTTCTCAGTGCCACTATGTCACTTGATAAAGACCTCTGAGGTCAAAACGTTGTGTGTTTGGCTCAATAAATGAGTTTGGATTTCAAATCCGTTGTGCCCTGTGTTCCTTCTATCTTTGAATATGTTCCACATGGGCACACAGTGATCACACCCTTGTCACCATTTGACCTTGTAATAAGTAACAATACTGATTGAGAAAATATGGAGCCAGTCATTACCTCCATATAATTTATTTCACAAAGTGGGGAAAGTGGACACACACAAGGGATAGTGAAGAGTGCTAACCAAAACGTAATTCACTAAGCTCTGATGCATCGGTAACTGCTGTACATGTCGATGAAATTTAATGCTGTTATCGGAGCTTAGTGGATCCTAGAGCAAGAGATTATGGGGCCTATTCAGGTATCGTCGATGTTATCTCTGCCACATCCAACGTGTTGGCATGTTTCTACCTCACGGTATGAAATTAGTGAAAAACAAAACGGTGTTCAGTAAGGTATATCGCATTTTACTGTAAATACCGTTTGTTAAAAAAAAATGACATGCCGCACCAGTTTCCAGTTGCTATTCAAGCGATGTGGCTGGAATGTGCGATTTCCCTAAATCAGTCTGTAGGAGCTGCGCAGGGAGAGCAGAGAGAAATGGCAACTCCTTGCACAGCTCTTACTGGTAATCGCCCTGTTTGAATTTTAAGGACATAGAATTGAAGCAGGGGTCTCCGGACCTGAACCGCATTCATTTAAGGTCTGGGGACCCCTGCGTCCCGAGGTACAGACCTCTGTGTGGGGTGCCAGTATCTCATACAATTTTAAATGTTCTGCGTAACGGCCAATCCAAATGATGCCTTCTCTTTTTTGAGTGATGTGACGTCACATTAAAGGGAGGGAAGCACAACTAATCAGGTACCATATGCTTCCCTCCCTTTAAGGTGACATCACTTAAAAAAGAGTCTGACCAGACCAAGAACGGATTATTCAGATATGCCAATAACTGAACCATGTCCCTTTGCATCATCCTCAATAAATTGAACGACTGAACTGCCATTAGATCTTTTCCCCCTACATGCAAAACTATAACCTTGGTGAACCGAAAAACACCCATCTGTCTCCAAACTTTGGGCAAAAGTTGCGATACCCTTGTACCCCTTTTACCAAACCCCAAAAATCCAACAATATCCCCCCTGAAACAAACTGCTTCCCCTCGGGCCTCCATTGGGGATATCGGATGATACCCGAAGTACGAGAGTGGTCATCTAGAATCCCTAGGAAAATTTAGGTGACCATACAGAACATGTCACTTCATACGGTGTCTCTGGAATGAGGGCAACGATTGGGTAGAGTGTACCCGGTGGATCCTGTAGACACTGCAGCAACCGTCTATGCTGACGGTGTGAGGAAGGAGACTGAAGAACTACTCTTTGATTTTGGAGAGTCTCCCCTGAACGAGGAATGGAAAAAAAGGCTGTGCGATCAGTTGAGAGAGAGACGAGGAGTGTTTTCTACCAGCGATATGGATGTGGGATGCAGCAGAAGCGCTCAGCACACCATCCGCCTAAATGATGAGACTCCGTTCCGAGAAAGGTCTCGTCGTATAGCACCTCGAGATGTAGACGATGTGCGAGGTGTCCTGCATGAAATGGAAGCCTCCAGCATAGTGATCGACTCTCGAAGCCCTTTGTGGTGGTCTGAAAGAAGAATGGGGCTGTACGTTTGTGTGTGGACTATAGAACCTTGAATAAACGTATGGTGCTGGATCAATACATCTTACCGCGCATAGAAGAAATCCTCAGTGCCTTGTCAGGAAGTCAATGGTTTAGCGTGCTGGATCTTCGGTCTGGGTATTACCAAGTACCCATGAGCCCAGCGGATCAGGAAAAGACGGCATTTGTTTGTCCATTGGGGTTCTATCAATTTACCCGGATGCCCCAAGGTATCTGTGGTGCCCCCGCTACTTTTCAACGGCTTATGGAGAAGACGATTGGTATATGTGTCCTCGGGAATGTCTAGTATATTTAGACAACATAATTGTGTTCGGGGCCACCCTTGAAGTACACGAGACACGGCTGATGAAGGTATTGGATCGATTGGGTCAAGAAGGATTGAAACTCTCTCTCGACAAGTGTCGGTTCTGTCGAACGTCGGTCACTTATGTGTAGGGTGACCAGATTTTGAAAATGAAAAACCGGGACATTTTTTTTTTTTACTTAACACTTTATTTATTGTAGTACACTTATACTTACTACCATTAGTCCTTGTTACATAGTTGTGTGTGTGTGTGTGTGTGTGTGTTGACCTCACTAATCGAACAAAAAAAACCCAGATGTGAATGATTCTGAACCCCTTAACCAGTGTCAGGATGCCCCCTCTTCACAATTTCTGAAGCAGCAATCCCGCCTGGGATCTTACCTGATCCGCAGTCCCTCAAGGTACTATACTGGAGGGGAGGTGTTCCCTACCTGTCTTCCGAGGTCTCCCGTGTGAAACTTGAGTCAGATCTGGAAGAAAGAAGGGTAGGTTACTTCAGTGTAGGTATGCGGCAGTTAAGATAAGACAGGGAGGGTGAGAGAGACAGAGAGAGAGAGGGTGAGAGAGACAGAGAGAGAGAGGGTGAGAGAGACACAGAGAGAGAGGGTGAGAGAGACAGAGAGAGAGAGGGTGAGAGACAGAGAGAGAGGGTGAGAGAGACAGAGAGAGAGAGGGTGAGAGAGACAGAGAGAGAGAGGGTGAGAGAGACAGAGAGAGAGAGGGTGAGAGAGACAGAGAGAGAGAGAGAGAGACGTGAGAGAGACAGAGAGAGAGAGGGTGAGAGAGACAGAGAGAGAGAGGGTGAGAGAGACAGAGAGAGGGAGAGAGAGACAGAGAGGGAGAGAGAGAGGGTGAGAGAGACAGAGAGGGAGAGAGAGACAGAGAGGGTGAGAGGGTGAGAGAGACAGAGAGGGTGAGAGAGACAGAGAGGGAGAGAGAGAGGGTGAGAGACAGAGAGGGAGAGAGAGAGGGTGAGAGAGACAGAGAGTGAGAGAGAGAGGGTGAGAGAGACAGAGAGGATGAGAGAGAGGGTGAGAGAGACAGGGAAGGAGAGAGGGAGGGTGAGAGAGAGGGAGGGAGAGAGGGAGGGTGAGAGAGAGGGAGGGAGAGGGAGAGAGAGAGGGTGAGAGAGACAGAGAGGGTGAGAGAGACAGAGGCAGAGAGGGAGAGAGAGAGTTTGAGAGAGAGGGAGGGAGAGGGAGAGGGAGAGAGAGAGGGTGAGGGAGAGGGAGGGAGAGAGAGAGGGTGAGGGAGATGGTGAGAGAGACAGAGAGAGA